>NW_028261392.1:58640154-58725154 GCF_051295495.1 Thamnophis sirtalis | reverse complement strand
ATTTTTGAAACCCACCACTGAGGCAGATGCTAATCAAATCCTAGCTATAGATGGCTATTGCTCAACATCAGACCCTGCACTGTCAGCCAAATAAATGAAATGAAGACTGCCTGCTGCCATGGAATGAGAAAGGAAAAATAAAATAAAATTAGAGACTGATGACTGGCAATCAGACTTGACATGTGGGTCTCACAGATATAATGGTATGTGGGAGTGACCCTGGGAAACCAGGGGAAGAGAGAGGATATGGTCAGATAAGCAAGGACATAGCCAGAACTGCATAGTAGCAATAGCAATAGCAGTTAGACTTATATACCACTTCATAGGGCTTTCAACCCTCTCTAAGCGGTTTACAAAGTTAGCATATCGGCCCCACAGTCTGGGTCCTCATTTTACCCACCTCGGAAGGATGGAAGGCTGAGTCAACCTTGAGCCGGTGAGATTAGAACCGCTGAACTGCAGCTAACAGTCAGCTGAAGTGGCCTGCAGTACTGCACTCTAACCACTGCGCCACCTCGGCTCAGTGGGCAGAGCAAGAGGCTCAGGTGGGACCCTCTCTAAGTTATCAGCCTGAAAAGTGAGGTTAGGAGAACTGTACTTTTAAACTTGCAAGATTCTGACAGCTTTGCGATAAAGTAGAATATGTTTTTCTCATTGTGCTGCCTGTTTGGTCCTACCTGGTATCACTGAGCTTTCAATTCAGTATCTCGACACCAGAAATAAAAGGAGCTGCATTAGGTTCAAAATGTTGAATCAACTCCCAAGAATGCACTCCTGCCTTATTTTTGTATAGTTTTATTTAAATGTATGGCAACCTTTGACAATGGATTTGTCTCAACAACCTTGGGATTCACTTAAAGCTGCCTTGGCAACTGTAACGCAGGCCAATATCAAGGCAAGTTGTTTGTTTCCATGATTGCCCGTAGCAAGCACTATACTCTTAGGCTACACAAAATTACATAGGGCGGGGGGGGGGAGGCAGAGGGCTTTAAACAGAGATTTACTTTAACCCCTCCTGAATGATGATGTAATATAGTAGCTGCAGGACTGTATACAGAGGTGGGTTCCTACCAGTTTGCACCTATTCGGTAGAACCAGTTCGTCAAATCTACCGAACCGGTTAGAAGAGGTTCCACCAGTGGACCCGGAAAGCAGGCCACACCTACAGAAGAGGTTCCAAAGTTTTTTGAAACCCACCACTGGTCCTTGGATATGATTATTCTACACTATCATGCTCATATTTATAAAACTCAGTGCCTCTGTGAAAGGTAAGGATGACTACTGTGTTTGTGGTGCAATCAGAACATTGCGTGTGCTGAAGTTGTTTTAACGCAAACCAAAGATGCCTTTTAAAAAACAAGTTTACATCCTATTCTTATGCATGCCAGTGCTGTGTGTGAGGTAATTTAAGGTGGTTCTGACAAATGTCGTCGGAATCTTCATATCCGTTCACATGGGCGGCAAGCCACTCCCATCCGGTCACATGGGCGGCAAGCCACTCCCACGAAGGAGGCCACACCCACAGAGTAGGTTCGAACAATTTTTGAAACCCACCACTGACTGTATACCACACCCTTTGTCCTTTACAGATAACTCCAGATATTTTAGCTGCAGTAATTGTAAATGTGGAAACTTTTAGTCTCAATATATCTGGAATACACCAATTCGAGAAAGGCTAATCTATAAATAGAAGGGTTCCGATTCTAAGGTTAGGTAAGTAAACCTCAGCGATCTGTGATTCAGCACTGCCTTTCCTTGGGATTAGCTGCAGCAAGTACAATTTATCAAACTAAGCAAAGGCTTGCAAGTTTACATTTCATAATATATCTGAGTTACAGGAGTTTCCCTTTCTTGGCAAAGGCTTTGCATTAATAAGGCTAAGAATTATCATTTTTATTTCTAAATGCTATATATAAATAACCTATGCAGAAAATCTGGACTTTTGTAAAAAGTTTTGCTTTGCTAGAGCAAGTCAGTTTCTCCGAAACTTATTTGGATAGTTAAAATTAATTAGAAAAAACTAGGAAAACATGTATTTTGTAATATTCTGAGCCAAGGTGGCGCAGTGGTTAAATGCAGCACTGCAGGCTACTGCTAGATCAGCAGTTCAGCGGTTCAAATCTCACCGGCTCAGGGTTGACTCAGCCTTCCATCCTTCCGAGGTGGGTAAAATGAGGACCCAGATTGTTGGGGGCAATATGCTGACTCTCTGTAAACCGCTTAGAGAGGCCTGAAAGGCCTATGAAGCGGTATATAAGTCTACTGCTATATATTCTGGATCTGCGGTGATAGCCAAATCTGGCCCTAGGTTCTGCCTTGGTTTACCTTCCCAATAAGCAATTGAGTCAGAAGATAATTTAAAAGCAGTTTATTAGGCTATCCTGAGAAAGTGAGATCTCCCTATGAAAAATTCCTTTCTATAGTTAACACAACAAATAAAATGCAAGAAGAAAGACTGCACAGGATAGAAATAACCTCCCCTTTGCATAGGAAATCAGTTACATGTAGTCAAATACATTACATATTTGAATCCCCTAATATCACACATGTTCATTAAAAGGAGGGCTGATGTCAGATGGGGCATCAATTGTAAGGAAAAAAGGTTGTTTGGAATTCACAAAAGAGACAAACCAGACCCCAATTTAGACTAACAAACTTTTTCTTATCTCTCCAGCTAGTTTATCTTTTCAGTTTAAGAATGTTAAAAGAATGTATTCCTACATTCCAGGTTATAACAAGCCTGAACATCCTTTGTTAGAAAAGAAAATAAGTCAAATTAAAATACAAAGCAACTATGTTAGTTAACAAGTTACCACCATAAAAGTGGAGGAAATTAGCCAAGAGAAATAGCAAAAATCATCTTATCCTGTACCATTTTGGACAGGTGTGACCTATTTAATGGATTGGAAATTCGCCCATTCCAGATGTGGGTTGAAAAATGAGAGTCAAGAAGCAGGAGCTTTCTTGTCTTAAGGAGCACAACTATTGTGCCAATACTCAAGAATGAAAGCTGTTTGGTGAGCTGCTATTAATTCACCTTGCAGCAATAAAGTTAATGGCACATATTGTACTTCTTCTGTGGCTTTCCAGACCATTGCATATCCAACAAGGTGTTTGGCCCCTGGTTAAAGTGTTCTTAATTGACTGTAAAAGATGATGGAAGAAATGTATGTAGCTTGACAAAAAAAATCCAGGCTAATCACTCTAACAATTAGCTAATGCCTTAATAGTGGGGAATCCAGGCAATACTCTGCTACAGTAAATCTCCCCAGGGAAGTCAGAGCCTTCAAATATTTCTGATTTTTTTTTTCTAAACAGAATCTTGTAATTAGGTTAGCCAACCTTCCCTATAGTGAAAGCATCATAGTGGTTTGTGGACCCACAAATTACAAACAACATTATTGTGGAGAACATTTCTTTGAAGACCCCTAGTGGAATAAGGAAAGGTCAAACAATTTCTTTTTAAAAAGTTAAGATAAGTAACATGGTTCTCCAGCTATTGCTGAACTAGCAATAGCAATAGCAATAGCAGTTAGACTTATATACCGCTTCATAGGGCTTTCAGCCCTCTCTAAGCGGTTTACAGAGTCAGCATATCACCCCCACAATCTGGGTCCTCATTTCACCCACCTCGGAAGGATGGAAGGCTGAGTCAACCTTGAGCCGGTGAGATTAGAACCGCTGAACTGCAGATAACAGTCAGCTGAAGTGGGCTGCAGTACGGCACCCTAACCACTGCGCCACCTCGGCTCTTGTCTTGAACTTCACCAGCCCTCACCAATAAGTCCCATGATAAGGAATACCAGGAGCTATGCTCTGGAAATATATGGAGCCTTATATGTCACCCACTTTGCCCAAGACGTACACCAAACTATTTTCAATCATTTGAAGAAATTATTGGATTTGAATCTGTGATATATGAGGGATCAGTTGAGATACTTTCAAACACAGTTCCTGAGAAAGGTTGTTCATCTAGAACACATTGGCAGCCTCAACGGAACTGTTTATGGTTATCTTGAAACAGAAACTTAATAAAGTTCCCCACTTCTAAACCACTTCCAGGTGATGCTTTTAAAGCCCCAGTTAAGAATGCCCAGTCCACCAGCACTGGTTATTAACATAGCATTGAATCAGGTAGATAGAAGCAATAGCCGAGGTGGCGCAGTGGTTAGGGTGCAGTACTGCAGGCCACTTCAGCTGACTGTTATCTGCAGTTCAGCGGTTCTAATCTCACCCGCTCAAGGTTGACTCAGCCTTCCATCCTTCCGAGGTGGGTGAAATGAGGACCCGGATTGTTGGGGGCGATATGCTGACTCTGTAAACCGCTTAGAGAGGGCTGAAAGCCCTATGAAGCAGTATATAAGTCTAACTGCTATTGCTATTGCTAACATCAATATCTCTGGTATTTACAGTATTTTACAGAATTTACAGAATGACAGAAAAACATTTCCCTATTCCAAGGAGCTTTCGTTATGAACAAGCTTCAGTATACCAGGCCCCAGTACAAGGAACTCCCCCCCCCCAGTGCCAACAGAGAGACTGAAAAGTATGTAGATAGCACTTTATTTCCCTATGAAAATTGACCAAGTTACCTCTAATACAGAGAAAGTACCAGTTGAACAGGGAAAGGGCATTCTGCCCATCTTATAAATTAACACTCTGTCCAGTTGTAACCATTTCCTCCCCCCGAATCGGTAGATGATGCTTCTCTTTTTCGTTCCATCTGTTCCCAGCATTTTCCTATGTTGAAGAAAATTGGCCTGCAACATCAACTAATGACCCTCTTAACCACATGCAGTTAAACACTGCAAGGATGAAATATAGCATGCTCCACTTCCTCGGAACCCCGAATTGCAAGCCTGTAATTCTAAGATCTGTAGAGAGTTCACCAATTCCTTTTTTCCTCATTGTCTTTTTATTTATTTTTGGTCTCTCCAGTAGATTATAATAGCCTTCTCCATCTCCCTAAATTGAATTGCTGGCTAAACTCTTTTTATTGTCGGGTACATTTCATATATATCATCACCCAAGGAAGTACTTTCGCTCCGGGAACTGTTAATTGACTGAAGGTTAGAAAATTTGGATTTAGGAATTATGAAACCAGGTCTTGCTCAGCTGGGATCTCATTGGCCCAATAATTAAGGAATAGCAATAGCAATAGCAGTTAGACTTATATACCGCTTCATAGGGCTTTCAGCCCTCTCTAAGTGGTTTACAGAGTCAGCATATTGCCCCCAACAACAATCCGGGTCCTCATTTTACCCACCTCGGAAGGATGGAAGGCTGAGTCAACCCTGAGCTGGTGAGATTTGAACAGCCGAACTGCAGAACTTCAGTCAGCTGAAGTAGCCTGCAGTGCTGCATTTAACCACTGCGCCACCTCGGCTCGTACCGTCAATGCAGGCAATGTGACCAGTTTGAGTTCTTTGGAGGGGAACATGATCTCCCTATATTGCCACCCACAATCATATACCTTTCATCACATAGATTTCAAAAGATTCTTTCTATTGCATCTTGTCATTCTTTCTCAGTTATCAGTCATATCTGTAGATCAATTCCATTGGCATACTGCTGAAATTTCACTAAAAGACTATTTTCTATCTTTATATTGGTAACCAATAACTTGTATATCCAGTGTGTAATATCTATTCTGTTGTAGCCCAGCAGGTGCCGTTGGAGCTGCCACCAGACTCCGACAGCAAGGGGCCCTCTGAGTCGGCTCTGGAGGATGTGGAGGACCCTGGACAGGGTTCTGACTCCGAGCAGGACGCAGAGAGGCTGGTTGGCCACCAGGAGGCACCTGAGCCTTGGACCAGTGGGGAGGAGACAAGGGAGAATGAGCTGGAGGCCAGTAGTGAGTTGTTCCTGGATGCACGCCATCGAAGAGCTACTAGACATCAGGAACAATTACACAATTACAGGAGGTGATTGCATTCAGCTGGTAGTCATTAGGCTCCTTTCCAGACTATAAAAAGCTACTTGTGCACACGCCCCTCTTTGCAGAAGTCAACGCAGGATTGAATGTCGGAGGACATTACTGTGAGCTTGGCAGACTGGATTGCTGCCAAGCCTTATCTGTGTTTATTGCTGCCTGAATTTGTCTGAGTTGCTGCCAAGGTCCTTATCTGTTTGTTCTGCTTGGCTTTCAGCCACCGAGGTCTTGGTGTCTTGCTATTAAAGGACATGCCAGTTAAGCTTGTCTCGGCATTCATTACTGGACTGAGCAGGGGGTCAGAACACTATTCTATATCAAGGTTTCCCCCTCTCTCTCTCTTTTTCTCCCCCACTCTCTCCCCACCCTTCAATCCTGCATTGAACATTGAGGCAAATATGGATTAATTATCACATTTAACTGTACTGCTACTCAGATGCCAAGCTTTCAGATAGTCCTCTTCTGAGAGCCTTGCGCAAAAAGCCTGCTGGTGGCTGCAGCTGTCAAATACCATATATCTCTAATTTTCTCTTCCATTACAATTGATACATTGCGTCTTTGATGCCACATTCATGTCAAGCCAGCCTGGCATGTTGCCCTCACTAAAACTCTGAGCAATGAAACTAACAATTCTATGTAATCCTGTTTGGATATATCATAACTTATGGAGTTCAGTTTGTTTCCCTGCCCTACCTAGGGGGACATTACTCATATTGCCCCTATTTTGTTTCTGTAATAACGCATCTGGATCTTCATCAGGAAAATTGGCAGGCACAAGAAGGGCTATTGTCAAGACAATGAAAACATTGTTTTCTCCAAGCACAGCTCAATATCCATGTAGGAATGATGGCTCCCTATGGAAAGATGATCTACAGGCTTAACACCACAAGTAATCCGCTCTGTAACTATAATGGCCCATGATTGCTTTGGTCAAATCTACCAAGCTATAGTGATGATGAACCCCTTGTTTATGTCTTTGGAGGGCATGGGGAGGTGGGGAGTGGAAGTAAGCCAGAGGTGGGTTCCTACCAGTTTGCACCTATTCGGTAGAACCGGTTCATCAAATCTGCAGAACCGGTTAGAAGAGGTTCCACCAGTGGACCCGGAAAGCAGGCCACACCTACAGAAGAGGCTCCAAACCTTTTTGAAACCCACCACTGGTCCTTGGATATGATTATTCTGCACTATCATGGTCATATTTATAAAACTCAGTGCCTCTGTGAAAGGTAAGGATGACTACTGCGTTTGTGGTGCAATCAGAACATTGCGTGAGTTGAAGTTGTTTTAACGCAAACCAAAGATGCCTTTTTAAAAACAAGTTTACATCATATTCTTATGCACGCCAGTGCTGTGTGTGAGGTAATTTAAGGTGGTTCTGACAAGTGTCGTCGGCATCTTCATATCCGGTCACATGGGCGGCAAGCCACTCCCATCTGGTCACATGGGCGGCAAGCCACTCCCACAAAGGAGGCCACACCCACAGAGTAGGTTCGAACAATTTTTGAAACCCACCACTGAAGTAAGCAAATGCCAGTCAGTTTGTATGCTGCTCCTCCAGCTAAACATTTCCATTTTTGCAGCTGATTAATTTCTTCGGGATTTTTTTCCCTGGCTTTGTTTTTGCAGCCGACTAGGAACAAAAAGAAAAGAAAAGCCATTGAGGAGAGTAAAGGGAGAGGCCTCCTAAGAAGGTTCTGTTCCAAACAATGAGTGATTGAAATGGCCTTGATGTACAGCTGAGCCTTGAACTAGAAGTTGGCTGCAGCAGTGAATCTGGGAAATGAAAAAAGGGTAAAATGTAATTGACGAGGAAATTGACTTATGAATGAAGACAGCTGTCGCAGTCTATGGCTCATCTTTGGCAACCCATATAACCTTCTCTATCTCTTTAAACTAAAGAGTACAACATTTTCATCTAGGATTATCATAAAGATGGCAATCCGATATAATATGGTCTATGTACAATGTTGTAAAGTGTGATGTAAGTCCTTGTTCTTCTTATTAAAGTTGCTGTTTTTAGTGGGGGGGAAAAACTTGGCAGGAAACTTGTTCTTGAGACACTTAACAAGTTTCAGGCTTCCCTTAAGAAACTGGGCAGAAGGCAAAAAGGGGGCCAATTAATAGCAAGCTGCTTTTGGCCTAAAGATAAGAAATTATTGGAATAGCCTCTCCACTGACTTCAGATTTCCAATAAGTCCAGAAACAACAGGAGAACACAGACTGAGAGAAGAGACTGACCCCTGCTGGCTAACAAAAGCAATGTCATAATACAACAACTTGATCTTGTCTATGGATTTATTTTATTTTTTTGACTCCTTAAGCTTATAAGAATGTTGGGATCATAACACAAGGCTTGTGGCTTCAGGGGACGCATATCCTTTTCTTGTGGTTACAGGGTGCCTTTCTCCGAAGCAAAAATAAGGAGAAACCTGATAACATCTATTCAGAACTAACAGATTTTATTAAAAGGTATAATAAGCTTTTGTGAATTACAGCCCACTTTGTGAAATGCAGTGGAGTGGCCAGATTAATATAGGATTTAACTTGCATTGAGTTAGTGGGGCAAAGAAGAGGGGGAAAAAGAAGACAAGGTGGATTTGCAGGTATTAGGTGAGGCAAATTAGAAGTATTTTTTTATCAATGAATAGTGGTAATGTGTTAAATGTGCTTTTTGAGACCTTCAGCCTAAAATCTTTTGATCTATGCGAGTTCAACAAGTTCTCATTCAATTGTACTAGGAAAGTTTATTTTTCCTCAAGATGGCTGCTTTAAGGTAGCAATAGCAATAGCAATAGCAGTTCGACTTATATACCGCTTCATAGGGCTTTCAGCCCTCTCTAAGTGGTTTACAGAGTCAGCATATTGCCCCCAACAACAATCCGGGTCCTCATTTTACCCACCTCGGAAGGATGGAAGGCTGAGTCAACCCTGAGCCGGTGAGATTTGAACAGCCGAACTGCAGAACTGCAGTCAGCTGAAGTAGCCTGCAGTGCTGCATTTAACCACTGTGCCACCTCAGCTCAGGTAATGGAGTGTCCTAGAAGAGAAAGATGCTTTAATGTTACTTTGTTGTTTCGCACAAACTTTGACCTGCTTATCCTACCTAGAATCTAGGGGAGCATTACAGGCAGATCAGAGGTGGGTTCCTACCAGTTCGCACCTATTCGGTGGAACCGGTTCGTCAAATCTACCGAACCGGTTAGAAGAGGTTCCACTAGTGGACCCGGAAAGCAGGCCACACCTGCAGAAGAGGTTCCAAAAAATTTTGAAACCCACCACTGGTCTTTGGATATGATTATTCTACACTATCATGCTCATATTTATAAAACTCAGTGCCTCTGTGAAAGGTAAGGAGGACTACTGCGTTTGTGGTACAATCAGAACATTCCGTGTGTTGAAGTTGTTTTAATGCAAACCAAAGATGCCTTTTAAAAAAGAAGTTTACATCGTATTCTTATGCATGCCAGTGCTGTGTGTGAGGTAATTTAAGGTGGTTCTGACAAGTGTCGTCGGCATCTTCATATCCGGTCACATGGGCGGCAAGCCACTCCCATCTGGTCACATGGGCGGCAAGCCACTCCCATCCGGTCACATGGGCAGCAAGCCACTCCCACAAAGGAGGCCACACCCACAGAGTAGGTTCGAACAATTTTTGAAACCCACCACTGTGGCAGATGATTAAAGAGTAAAAGTAAATGAAGACATATTTAATTTGGGTGTGCACTTATTGGGGCATGTCATAGTTCTGCTGGTATAAATGTGGAGGAAAATAAATGTCTGGTTTTGTTGCAAGCTCTTGTTCTCATTTTCGCATCATTGATCTGTTGTTTCTTGTTGCTTGTGAGAATTTCTTTCAGGTTGAGTAGTTGTCCATATGCAAGTTTGGGCCTGCTTCCCAGGGCCTGAGAAAGTGCCGTGTCATTGTAGACTATAACTTATTAATAATGCATTTGGGTGAAATGAATTGTCTGGTGTAAATGACAACCAATGGTGTTCTTTCTCCGTCTCTGTCCTTTAACAGGTCCTCCTTGAAAATTGATCTGGATCTATTGATTTGTCTATTGATCTACTGGATGTGTAGTTTAGTGCCTGGTTTAACTCCATCAGTTGAGCCTCTCTGTCACCTTAGTTAGAACAAATATGGTTGAAGTGTAAAGTTGGCGACAGATGAGAGATTTGGTAGTGTGTTCTGAATGGAATCTGTAAGCATGTAAATAGGCATGGGAATGTGTACTTGTCCTGTATAATGTAATTTTTATATCTATTGTTTAGTTTCGTAATTGATGGTGAAGTGGAAATTGTTGACATCATGATGGGATTTGTTGAGAGATTCTTTCCCATGGGTCCAGATGATGAAAATGTCATTAATGGGTAATGGGTCTAGCAAAAGAAGTAGCTAATGTGTAAGGTGTCAGTCCTGCAATTATATTCCTTTTAGAATTTTGGCCTGCCACACTTTCTCTTATTTCATTATGCTGTTTCATTAGTATAGTTGATGGGAGGGGGGAATAGACAGGAGTAGGATTGTGGAATGTATTGTTATCATTCTTTTCTAGAAGACCAGGGTCATCTTTTGTCTCCGCACTTTTACACCTGACCAGAAGCAGCTGGGTGGAGACGCCAGCGTGGAAGAAGAAGATTGGACCATGTGATGGATTGTGGGTGTGGGGACAAGATCATGAACTTTTAACTGGGTGGGATTCTGATGTCATTTCCAGAATTGGGATTAACACAGATGTGCTAAGATGTCTGCTTTATTAAATTGGAACTTTAAGGATTGTTTTGCCTTGGACTCTGATTTAATTCTACATGATACTTAGAACGCTGACATTTTTTTCTAAATCAGCCATGAAAAAGTTGGTGTGTTGTTGAGCCAGGCATATTCCTATAGATGTGCCACCAATTTTCATCTTTGTTATTGCTGATGTGGTTATGGATGAATATGAAGTATTACTGGCTGGTGGGAAGGTGTGCTTTATGGCCAAGGATTATATTCTTGATTACTAGAAATCCATATTTTAATGGATATTGGAGAATGGTGCCTCAACATTCATGATAGTTAAAATTGTCTTGTTAGGGGAATTGCCAATGGTTATCAATCTTCTTTGGAAGATTGTGGGTGAATCTTATGTGATCAGGAATACTGGTGACACAATATCTGAGTACAGAGTCATCCTTATTCATTCTTAAAACAGAATATAGCTAATGCACAAAAACATAGCATATGCAGTTATTCTTATGTGTTCTTAAAGCAGCTGTAGCCAGTTTTCAGAATAGACATGGAATTTAAAGTCTATTCCAAATCCGGATATGCTCTGTTGAAATGAAGCATCTTTGTAATTGTACTAAAAATATTTCCCATAATTCTATAAACAGAACGAATTGGAGAAGGCAATGTGGTGCAATGAACAGAAAGTGGCAATAGACAACGGCAGCAAAGACTCAAGCATTCATGAAGTGGATTACATGGCCCTGGGCAAATCCTGTAATGAACTTTTAGACTTGCAAGTCAGATGACTTCACTGCGTCTATGAGTCCTTCCACTCTGCAGAAGGTCCAATCTGTGTTTTTAATGCCTATTTCCTTTCTGTGACATCTGCTCTTGTAATTCTACTGCGTTAAGAGCAAGAATCAATTCTCCCTTGCCCTTTGGGGAAAAAAATCCCTCTCTTCTCCATTGCTGACCCCTGGCCATGGAGTGATGTCCTCAAACATCCTTCCATTTTCCTAGTGAATCTTAAGTAGTGATAACTCAAATAAACTGGCATTCTCTAACAACAGCTTTCAAAGAAAAAACCCCTCCATGTCTTCAAAATAAGATGTTTACAATTCATTGTCAGGGGACAAAATAATCTGTCTTCCTGCGTCATCTAATCTCCCTCTAGTACCCACATAGGAAGTACCACGTATTCACAAAGGATCCAACCAAACACTTGTGAAGGCCCAGGAGGTTGAGAGCTGCAGCACACAAACAAGAAACCAACACTGGTGTGTGTGTATATATGGAGCTCAGGGCCTCGCCTGACCTCCCACCAGCCAGACTTTACATTAAAGTAGCTCACTACAATGTTCAAGAGCCGGGAAAAAGTTATCCCCTATGTAGACTGCTAACTAGCCTAGTCATGTATTTATCCAGACCCACATGAAAGATTAGAGGGATACTAACTCTGCAGTCGAACTCTTTATAATATTGTTCCCACTTTACCTTGAAGAACTGAGTTATGGAGTGGAGCCAGAGGGAAGGATTCAGCCTAATCAAATCCCACAGAAAACAGTCTGGATAGTTTACATATTATAAGAATGAGCGAATTGTCCAGCCATGTTTTCTAACTGATTAGGGAGGGAATCATCTGATTTATTGTTCTGAGTTTAATACAACAAAGCTTGATATGCACAAGTGAGCTAGTGATTTTTTTTTAACAGCAGAACTGTAAATAATTAGCAGAACTAATTATTTCCCTTTTCTAAACACTTGCAGACAAGCCACTGTGAAAAACACAGTTCCAAGTATCCTCGTAATGGTTGTACATAAAAAAGCACATATTTATAATTTTGTATACATTTCTTATATATGTCATTGGGAGATGCCTTCACTGTTAAAGGGGAAAAAATAATAGAAAAGAGGAATCTTTGAGGTTTTAGGCAACACTCTTGGATTAGCTTTAGATATATAAAGGTATATGGAAGCAGTTAGCTTCCTCCCATAATTGGGGCTTACCAGGGGTTGTAAAAATCTAATAGATACCTTTCACCCTGGCTTCGCTGATAACGGATAAGAGCCTGTGGCCTAATGGCTAAGATGTCTGCCTAGTATGTAATGTAGCCCAGGTTCAAATCCCAGTAAGGGTATGGCTAGCTGATGAGAGCTAAATAGCTTGAAATAGATCTATACTAGTCTCCCTTTATTTATTTATCAGCATAAATAAAAAAAACACAAATATAACAAAGGCAACAGTAAAAATATTGGGTTTCTGTCGTGATGGACTCTTGTGACGAGCCGATTGACAGATGATGGAAGCAGTTAGCTTCCTCCCATAATTGGGGCTTACCAGGGGTTGTAAAAATCTAATAGATACCTTTCACCCTGGCTTCGCTGATAACGGATAAGAGCCTGTGGCCTAATGACTAAGATGTCTGCCTAGTATGTAATATAGCTCAGGTTCAAATCCCAGTAAGGGTATGGCTAGCTGATGAGAGCTAAATAGCTTGAAATAGATCTATACTAGTCTCCCTTTATTTATTTATCAGCACAAATAAAAAAAACACAAAGGTATATAATGCATATACATGGTATAATTAAGTGTTGTGGCTCAGCAGGAGCCATTGGAGCTGCCAATTGTAACTGTGCCTCATCTACGTTAGGAATTTTTCGGCTTTTAACCCTTGCTTCACTCTGCTCGAGTGATCATAAAACACCAGACTAGATGAGGCACGTCGTTCTCCTGTGCCTCCTGTAGAGGGCGCTTTTTAAGAGGCTTTTTTAAACAGTTAAGCACTAAGCAGAGTCATCCCTGGTGACTCTGGGAGCAACTAGCTCAGCCTGACCTCAGCTCTCGCCTTTTTCCTTTTACATTTTTTTTCTTTTCATGATGACAGTGGTGAGGCTCTGCCTCTCCTGCCTCCCCTGACTGCATGTCCCTGTTCTGAACTGATCATTGCCAGAAGAATAACAGGAATGTTGCTGGCATTGCACAGGTTTACGTGCTGCATTTAACCAATCCTCTTTAGGACATTCCCAGTTACCAGTTATCACTATTCATTGTGTTTGTGATTGTTTCCAGAAAGACGTTTGTATTTACTGTAGGATCCACATCTCCTTTTCTAATCCTTACCACAGCCTTACAGGGCAGGTTGAGCTGAGAGATGACATGGATTCCAGCAATGAGTAGATTTAAGGCAAAGCTTTTGAAGTCCAGGCCTAACACCCTATCTGCTTCTTTTGTAAGAGATCTGGAGATTAATACCATTCAGAGAAAGCCAAAGAAATCACACAGGGATTCGGTGGAGGTGTGTTCACATCACAACCCCAGTTAACTGAAATACTAAAAACAGAACCAACCCCGTTGCCTTGGTTTATCCAGCAGACTGAAACATAAATTAGCAACTTATTTTAACCTGGCATGTTATGTGGATCCACCTTATAATTTATCAGAAACATTGATTCTTTGAGTCAACTCAGTATCAATTATTATGAACAATGAAATAAATCTGGGGGCAAAGTACATTTAGCTTGATGACAAAAGAGAATGTAAATTGGGATATGGCAGTGATGCGTATGGAGCATGAATGTTGTTTAACAAATAATAGAAACATTTTTGATGTGTCTTCTGTAATAAAATTATGGTTCAAATATAGAAGCCAAATCAAAATTGAATCCCCAGTAATTTAATCCTTTTTTTTACAATGAAGCCTTTAGCCCACACAGAAACAAATAAAAATATACACAAAGCACATACAATACACAAACACAGAAACAGACAGATATAGAAATATAGAAATATAGAAATATAGAAATATAGAAGGATATAGATATAGATATAGATATAGATATAGATATAGATATAGATATAGATATAGATATAGATATAGATATAGATATAGATATAGATATAGATATAGATATAGATATAGATATAGATATAGATATAGATATAGATATAGATATAGATATAGATTTAGATATAGATTTAGATATAGATGATATAGATATAGATGATATAGATATAGATATAGATATAGATATAGATATAGATATAGATATAGATATAGATATAGATATAGATATAGATATAGATATAGATATAGATGATATAGATATAGATATAGATATAGATATAGATATAGATATAGATATAGATATAGATATAGATATAGATATAGATATAGATATAGATATAGATATAGATATAGATATAGATATAGATATAGATATAGATATAGATATAGATATAGATATAGATGATATAGATATAGATGATATAGATATAGATGATATAGATATAGATATAGATATTGTTGTGGCCCAGCAGGAGCCATTGGAGCTGCCACCAGACTCCGACAGTATTTGTATTTGTATTTATTTATTTATAGGGGCCCTATGAGTTGGCTCTGGAGGATGTGGAGGACCCTGGACAGGGTTCTGACTCCAAGCAGGGTGCAGAGAGGCTGGTTGGCCACCAGGAGGCGCCTGAGCCTTGGACCAGTGGGGAAGAGACAAGGGAGAGTGATCCAGACACCAGCAATGAGTTGTTCCTGGTTGCTCGGCACCGAAGAGCTAATAGGCCTCAGGAGCAGTTGCGCAAGTACAGGAGGTAATTGTACTCAGCTGGTAGTCATTAGGCTCCTCTCCAGACTATAAAAGGACTACTTGTGCACACGCCCCTCTTGCAGAAGTCAACACAGGAATTAATGTCAGAGAACATTATTGTGAGCTTGGCAGGCTGGATTGCTGCCAAGCCTTATCTGTGCTGGATTGCTGCCCAAGCTTGTCTGCGCTGGTTTGCTGCCAAGGACCTGTCTGTCTGTTAATTAAATGCCATAATGTATCTTTGGCTCGGAGTGTGTGTTGGTGTGGGACAAGGGGGGTCAGAACAGATGTAGATATAGATAGAGATAGAGATAGAGATAGAGATAGAGATATAGATAGATAGATAGATAGATAGATAGAGAGAGAGAGAGAGAGAGAGAGAGATGATAGAGAGATAGAGAGATAGAGAGATAGAGAGATAGAGAGATAGAGAGATAGAGATAGATAGATAGATAGATAGATAGATAGATAGATAGATAGATAGATAGACAGAGAGAGAGAGAGAGATGATAGAGATAGAGATAGAGATAGAGATAGATATTATAGATAGATAGATAGATAGATAGATAGATAGATATAGAGATGATACAGATAGAGATAGAGATAGAGATAGAGATAGAGATAGAGATAGAGATAGAGATAGAGATAGAGATAGAGATAGAGATAGAGATAGAGATAGAGATAGAGATAGAGATAGATATTATAGATAGATAGATAGATAGATAGATAGATAGATAGATAGATAGATATAGAGATGATACAGATAGAGATAGAGATAGAGATAGAGATAGAGATAGAGATAGAGATAGAGATAGAGATAGAGATAGAGATAGAGATAGAGATAGAGATAGAGATAGAGAGATAGAGAGATAGAGTGAGAGATAGAGATAGAGATAGAGATAGAGATAGAGATAGAGATAGAGATAGAGATAGAGAGATAGAGATAGAGTGAGAGAGAAGTAGGTAGGTAGGTAGATGATATAGATATAGATATAGATATAGATATAGACATAGACATAGACATAGACATAGACATAGACATAGACATAGACATATAGATATATAGATATATAGATATATAGATATATAGATATATAGATATATAGATATATAGATATATAGATATATAGATATATAGATATATAGATATATAGATATATAGATATATAGATATATAGATATAGATATAGTACCAAATGTAAGCCTTGGTTGTAGCCCACATGTGACTTCCCAAACTTGTTCCCAAGCAAGCATTGTTAATCTGACAGATGGAAAAGTGTTAAATACATGATTTTTAATTATATGCAATTTAATTAAATTTGTGCAGAAGTCAAATTAAATATAGGTTTTGTTCTGGCCCTAACCACAATTTCTTAAAGCGTGTTGTGTTTTCTCCTTACAAATGTGCTAAATTTTTCATCTTTGCTTTATTGCTCTTCCCTTTTAAAATGTAAATTGCACAGCGTCACCTGGTGTCAGGCAGCATCTAAATTTAATTAATTAATCAAGTTTAGACTCTGGCACGCAACTCAAAACACAGCAGAGGAGGTGTCATTGAAACATCTCTGTTCTAAGGTCTCCAATTTTCAATCCCATTCATTGCTACTGTCCCACATTATTTTTTGCTACAAAATTGTTAAAGAGATTCAAAACAAATATAATGGAAATGATTTCAAACAAAATTTACCAATGAATTTACTTCTACTATTTTATCTCATCGCTATGAAACAAAAGATCCAAATCCATGTTGTGCATAATTAATACTGAAGGAAGTTGGAATAGAATAATAATAGCAAGGCGTGCAAGCCAATGTTTCAATTATCTTCTTTGTCCCCATCCATTTTTTTCTGGGGCTATTTTTTATTGAGAGCACAAAGTCTGCCAGAAGGATTTCCTGCATAAGTTCCAGGTCATTAATGAGACTTTTCTTGTGCTGCTTCAATTCAAGGGATGAACATTATAGTGGGCTGCATCCCAAATCTATCATCCAAAGAGAATGGTCGAAGAAGTTCAACTACTCATAAACATCATATCCATCACTACCTTGGACTGACATTATCGATTTGATTCTGAATTTTAGACATCCTTGTGCAATCATTATGAAGACTACCCTTTTCATAGTTGAAAACCGCAGGCTATGTTGACACTGGCAATAGATTCTACTTTTTTTAAAAAAAAGATCTATATATACATGTTGTATTTTAGAGCGCTCAATATTAATGTAGGCTACTGGCTGCCTTAGAAATTTTAGACTACAATTCCAACTTCCTTTTCTACTGGCTGAGGCTGATGGAAATCCAAATCCCATCTGGAGAGCAATGTTTGCCTATGATGGTGGAGGTTCATCCTACACCCAAGCCTATAGATATTCACCCCATCACAATGTTTGCCTATCTCTGGTCTAGGAAACCTCTCCCCCAAAACACAATACCTCAGGAGATGAACTATTCCACTTACTGCTGCCTCTATCTTCTGTGTCCACTAAGCTAGAAATAACCACTGCAAAGATTCCATGTGGTGTTCTTTTCAGCAGCCAAGTAAGCAGACACTGTAGCAAGTAATTTATAAATAATTGTGCATTCAACAATTCATATTTGAGTGTGTGTGTGTGTGTGTGTGTGTGTGTGTGTGTGTGTGTGTGTCCCATATTTGACCATACCACTTAATCATTCCCCTGGCTCAGCTGATAAGGGAGGAGAGCTTGTGGCTTAGAGGTTAATATAGCTGCCTAATATGTAAAAACAGTTCGAATCCCAGTAAGGGTATAGCTACAGTAAAAATATTGGGTTTCTGCCTGGATGGTCTCTTGTGACGAGCCGAAGGACAGAGAATGGAAGTAGTGATCTTCCTCCCATATATATATATATAAGCAGTTAGCTTCCTCCCATAATTGGGGCTTACCAGGGGTTGTAAAAATCTAATAGATACCTTTCACCCTGGCTTTGCTGATAAACGGATAAGAGCCTGTGGCCTAATGGCTAAGATCTCTGCCTAGTGTGCCTAGTATACCATATAGCCCAGGTTCAAATCCCAGTAAGGGTATGGCTAGCTGATGAGAGCTAAATAGCTTGAAATAGATCTATACTAGTCTCCCTTTATTTATTTATCAGCACAAATACACACACACACACACACACACACACACACACACACACACACACACACACACACACACACACACACACACACACACACACACATATATATATATATATATATATATATATATATATATATATATATATATATATGATTTTCAATATATACCTTTCTCCCTGGCTCAGCTGATAAGGAGAAGAACCTTGTGGCTTAATGGTTAACACATCTGCCTAAGATGCAATACAGCACAGGTTCAAATCCCAGTAAGGGTATGGCTAGCTGATGAGAGCTAAATAGCTTGAAATAGATCTATACTAGTCTCCCTTTATTTATTTATCAGCACAAATACAACATATATATATATATTTGCATAGATATTAGACACACACATACTTCCTTCTGTGATTCCTCACTGCTTGAAAGCAAAACCACCAGCCATTTAGTGTTTGTATCAAGAAGTATCAATTCAGAAAGACTTCATAATCTTCAGAGCTAGTTTTATTTATTTATTTATTTATAAAATAATTTATTTTATTTATAGTGGTTCAATAGTTGGATTAATATGCCCATGGCCCTGTTTTAGTTCACCCTCAGTCATGAAAAAGCACTAGGTAAATTTGTGCTAGTCATTCTCTCATATTACAACCCACCACACAGAGTTATTGTTCTTGTGAGCAAAAATGGGGAGGGGGGAGTGTTATGTATGCAGCCCTGAGTTCCTGAAGTAAGGACCATATATACATCGAACAAATAAATAAGTAAAATCTACCAGCAAAGCTTGCTTTGATAGACTAATTCATAGGCCTCGATCTGTCAAAGAGAAGTGAATGCACTGCTTCCTAAATCTTTAATAATAAAGCATATTTTCCTTTGAGTTTAAATTAAAATTATACGTTAGTGTCTGAAAATAGTCCTAAATTTAATTTAAGGGAGACAAACCCAGAATCCTTATTTCAAACAGTTTGATTAAAAAGGTATTTACCACCTCTTATGATTGGAGCGCCTGAAACAGATTCACGATAGAAAGATAGTAGTTTTGCTGTGAATGAATAGATGGGAGGGAGGGAGGGAGGGAGGGAGGGAGGGAGGGAGGGAGGGAGGAAGGAAGGAAGGAAGGAAGGAAGGAAGGAAGGAAGGAAGGAAGGAAGGAAGGAAGGAAGTCCAGACCAGTGAACTAGGGAGAACTGCTCAGAGAAAAAGACATTACATTTATCTGATATGGCAGCCTGATGCTCAAAGTGGGGGGCAACAGTATGTTCTGACACATATTTGTGGGTTCCTACATGGAGGGCCAGAAGCAAAAGGAGAACAGGGAGCCTGTATCTTTATGGTGTAAAAGTAAGCATCTTCACAAGGACCATTTGTCCTCAGGAAGACAGAGGATCCTCTCTTCCTACAACTCTCCAAGTTGGTGGTGTACTAATCTTTTTTTGCACCTGTTTCTCCTCCAGCCATTAATAATGGGATGGGCAATATATTAAACAAAAGGCATAGTGGTAACATTTTACTCCAAGTAAGTCTGAGAGCTTCCTTTTAACAAAGGTGTACCCAACACATACCCTTTTAGCACTGTCCCATATTGGTTCTGGTCCTGAACCAGAGAGCACTTATCAAGGCAAGGGCGGGAGAAGGAGACAGCCAGGAGGAAGAGCATCAAATTGTCTGAACTGGATAAATGAATGAGTAAATATGTGCCTATGAAAAAGGAGTGCATAACCTCAAAAGCTGCACACAAGATTACACTATGTAATCCTATGTAATTTAGAGAAAGATGGCTGTTATTTTTAAATAAACTAGACTAATGTGCATAAACACACTAAGCCCAAGAACACTGCATTTAATTTATATACAATACAATCTACGTCAGACTCCAGTTTTGTACGTTACACTACTATACTATCCTCAGAACTCCTGTGGAAATACAGATCTCTCTTTGTCTTTCTTGAAAGCAATCTCATTTTGCTTTCATGTATACGTTTATCAGTGACATACTACTAATACTCAAATGATTTGGGGTGTTCACCTATAAAACAATTCTGTGAAGTAACCAGCTAAGGAATTCATCTGATCTCCTTGCAAATGGAGAAAAGAGGAACAAGCTACTCAAAGCCTACTGAAAGCCACCCAATTTCTTTCTCCCGGGGGTAATGTCTCTAATTTATTCTTTCCTATCACAGGAAACTTGTTATTTTGAATATTTTTCTAGGATTCATGTTAACAGTTATTTTACCGTGCTAAAAATGCAGGCCTAATATGATCTTTCTCCCTGCACATCCTAACCTAATATAGACAGTCACATAATATAATTTATTTAAAACTCTGATTTCTTTCTTACCTCCTTCCATATCAAGTCTTCATATGCTTTTAACAACTGCATAGTGCAGCCGTTTAGCTGGTAAACTTTCTCCTAATACTGCGTTTTTATGTCGAGAAAACAATGCCTGTTGAATTTCTGCCAGTGACGAAGTATTAAATTGTCAAGATCACTGCCAAAAATAAATCCTGGCTTATATGATTTTGAACTTGCCTTCTCCTTTCCACAACATCGAAGATTTTTTTTTATAACTCACTACTTCTTGTTTTATTAAGTACTTATTTAACAGCATGCTTGAATTGAAGGGAAGGGAAATAACCATTCAATACCACTATAAGCATTCATGCTTGACAATGACCTAATGAATTAATTGAAGACATTCTTTACAGATGGATAACTGCATATCATTATGTATATTATTCTCCTTTCAAATCCACCCCGGTAGAATCAGGAAGGGGCAACCTACAATTCAATTGTCAGTAGCAGAGGTCTAGTTAACAGGTCAAGGCTGAGCTTAACCTACTTGGAATCACTCCACACATTACATTTTTTTAGATTTGCAACTAATATCTTATTAGTGTGCATCTAAAAGGGTGATTACATTAAACATTATAGGCTACGCCTCCATTATGTGACACCTTAGTATTTAATATAAATGAATATAATATATAGAGAAACTATTACTATCCTTGATCTGTAGCCAGCAACAATTGTGATTACACCCAGCATTCTCCTCAATCCAAGAGTTTTGCAAATATTGTTAATTGTGTGTGTGTGTGTGTGTGAGAGAGAGAGAGAGAGAGAGAGAGAGAGAGATAGGGAGGGAGAGGGAGAGGGAGAGGGAGAGAGGGAGAGAGGGAGGGAGGGAGAGGGAGGGAGGGAGGGAGGGAGGGAGAGAGAGAGAGAGAGAGAGAGAGAGAGAGAGAGAGAGAGAGAGAGAGAGAGAGAGAGAGAGAGAGAGAGAGAGAGAGAGAGAGAGAGAATGAATATGCCTCCAACACCATAGAGAAAACTAAATGAGAACAAAAGATGATATTCTATCCCAAATCCGTTGTTTGAATAGATTCTGGTTATTTTGTGGATAGACAGCATGGGAAACTCACGACAGGATTTATTTGGAAAAGGTAATCGGAGTTGCGGGGAGGGGTTTTCAACCTTCAAACTAAGAATGTGGAACTCTTGAGCTACACTTCTCCCGGTTTAACAACAACTTCTCCCCACATCCCTACGGACAAATGGAATTCCCATCCACTGTATTCTAGCCACGATCTGCTAAGCTCAGGGGTTCTCATGATAGTCACAGGCTGGATGAAGCCCACGCGGAGGTAGCCGGTTGTTTGTACGGTTACGATCGTTCGTGAGAACTCTTTTTGGATCTCCTCCGGATCCAATTTTTGGAGCTTCTCCACCCTGACAACGCCGCTGAACGGAGGGCATAGGTGTGCAGAGGGTGGAGTTACACGGAACACCCCTCTTCCTCACTCACACGCGCTCTCTCGCCGCCTTCCCTTGGCCGTAAAGGGGCTCCAACCCCAGAGGGCTTCCAGCTAACCGATTGTTCGAATTAAGGGCGGCCTCGTCGGTCGATCTGCCAACACGTGGCCCACTTCCCACCAGGGAGAGGCAGGGAGGGAGGGTGGGGGCGCCGCGGATCCCCGGTATCCCTCGCCAGCCCTGCCTCCCTCGAGGCTCCCCTCCGAGCCAGCCCTGCCTGCCAGCGCTTGGCAGTTCATTACCCGCGCGCCCAACCGGGCAGCAACAGGCGCGCGGGTCCCAGCAGGCAGCCTAGCCTGGCACTTTGGCTTGGCAAGCGGGGAGGGGGGTCCCCAAGCCTCAGCTGCGCCTGCGAGCGAAAGGGAACTTCCGAGACTTACCCCCCCGACGGCAGAGGACCGGGGAAAGACGGCAGCGAGGGACGGGGGAACAGGCGACGCCTGGAAACCGCTCGGCTTAACCAGCCAGGTAGTTGCTGTGCGCTCCCTCCTGGAAGCGGGATGCCAGCTCCCCTCCGGGCTCTCCTTAGGGCCTCCCCGGATAAGTTCCTTGCGAGGGCTGGTCGAAGAAATGGTCTTCCTGGAACGACGCCAGCTGGAATCCTCGCCCGCTCGGCTTCCAGCTTGCCATATGCGGCTCCGCTGGACGGATGCTGCCCATCACCATCCTTCCCGGCCCGCTTTCCCACAGAGCTCTTAGGGCGAGGAGCGGGGTGGGGACTCGCGTCGTCTCTCGCAGAGGGGAGGGCTGGCAATTAGAGCGGGGAAAGGAACAGCGCTTCTCTCTCCAGCCTTACCTGCAGCTTCCTTCTCAGCACAACCCTACAAGTGCCGGGCAGGTGCCGCCGTGCGTGGGCAACGATCCAAGTAGTCGAGAAGGTGCCCAGCTCCGGGGACATGTTCCCCTCTCCCCGCCGCGGAGGTAGCCAAGCACCTGGCTCTCTTCCTAGTGTGGATGCCCGGGGCTCGCCAAGTAAGGAGCACGAATCCCATTGCCACCATGGTCTTCCCGTGCCATGCTGGAGAGCGGTGTTGGGGCCAGGCTTCGGGCTGGTGGACCCGCCAGGGACGAAGCAGCTCCGCTCTCGGGCGCTCTACCTCCGGAGAGTTGTTGTCACCTGCCGGTTCCCTCTGTGAAAGTGCCTCCAAGAGAACCCTCGCTGCTTGCCAGGCTGCCTTGCCATCCTCCTCTAGTTGATGCATGCAGATCGCTCAGCCAATGACATCTCTTCCCTTACTCTTTGCCAGCCTTCCATTGGCCCAGAAGCTTGGCACCGGCGTGGCCCGGGAGGGGAGGGGTCGGCTCCGGGTCTCCTTTAGCCGGGTGGAAAAGCGGAGGCAGAGGCTGCCCCTTCTTGCCTGACGCCGCGGGGAGAACTTCTCCAGGCGCTCTTCCTTTTTGGAGTAGCCGGAATGGAGATCGGGATCCAGGGATAGCATGGCGCAAGGGCAGATAGAGTTAAATCTAAAGCTGGGGGGGCGAGGGGGGCGGGAGACGTGTCAGGCAGCACCGCAATGGAATCAGAAAGCAGGGTGATATTGGGGGCGGAGGGGGGTTGGTGGGGAAGCGAGGAAGGGCGCCTGCAGTTGATTGCTGTATTGCAACCTCTTGCTACTGAAATATTTAAGGGGATCTTGCTTTGGAAATCAGCCCAGAGTCAAGAGCAGGGAGGGGAAGAAAATGATACAGCAACCAAGAGACAGATCTTTGCAGATAGACAAGAAAAAGAAGCTGGGAAGAGTGAGGGTGAAGATGGGAGGGAGGAAAGAACTACCGAAGCTTCTGCTTATCCAAAGAGGTTGAGCTGCTGTTGTTCAGGAATATTGTTGGAATATTGTTTGACTGTTTGCAGGGAGTCTTAACATACCACCCCTGTTCTACATCCCCTCTCTGGTGCATCTTCCATGCCCTCCTCCCCAGTTTAGTCCAGATGAAGAACTTGGAACTGAAAGAGAAATACAATCCTATGCTAAAATTTCATGCCAAATTTAAAAGGCTATGCCCCTAGTCAACTGGGTTTCACCCCTCGTTCCCAACAGCCCTAAAAGGCGCCCTAAAAAGTTGGCTTTTCCAGCAAGCCAGCCTAGCCTGAACAAAACAAAATAAATAATTGATCACTGTTAATTTGAATTCAAATTTTTCTTTAAAAAAATGTCATTGTCAATTTTAATTGGGTTTGGGATATTCTATTTTTTTTTAACTTTTGTACTATGTGTTTCTTTCAATGTTGTACGCCGCCCTGAGTCCTTGGGAGAAGGGCTGCATATAAATCTAATAAACCTAAACCTAAACCAATATAAATCATTTGATTCTTTTCATCTTGAAGAGCATCCGGCGACTTCAGCTAGTGCAGAATGCGGCCGCGCGAGTGATTGTGGGTGCACCTCAGTTCGCCCACATAACACCTATCCTCCGCGAGCTGCGCTGGCTACCTGTTGATCTCCGGGTGCGCTTCAAGGTGCTACTTACCACCCATAAAGCCCTCCATGGTAGTGGATCTGGGTACTTGAGAGACTGCCTCCTGCCAATTACCTCCTTGCGACCTATTAGATCACACAGATTAGGCCTCCTCCGAGTTCCATCCGCCAGTCAGTGTCGGCTGGCGACTACGCGGAGGAGAGCCTTTTCAGTAGTAGCTCCGACCCTTTGGAACGATCTCCCCGTGGAGATTCGTACCCTCACCACCCTCCAGACCTTCCGCACAGCCCTCAAGATCTGGCTATCCCGTCAGGCCTGGGGTTAAAGATTATAATCCGTCCCCTCCCGAATGATGAATGAATGTTGCTTCTATTTTTAATTACGTACTGTTTTTATTTGTCATTGTGTGTACTCCCTTCCCTATACGTTGTAAGCCGCCCTGAGTCCCCTCAGGGAAAAGGGCGGCCTATAAATAAATTTATCTACAATCTACAATCTTCCCCCCTTTTCTGCTAGGCTTCCGGGAGCTTCTTTTTGGGATAGCACAATGGCTAAATGACCAAGTTGTCAATCAGAGCATTCCCAGGTCTGCTATATGCTGGATAAATGAGGCTCTCATTAAGCTACAGGTATTGTAATACTATTCAGACAACCTGGGATCTGTTTCAGAGTTATTTATGGGTAGTCCTCAGCTTATGACCACAATTGAGCTCAAAATTGTAGCTGTTAAGCAAGAGAATTGTTAGGTGATTTTTTCCCCCCATTTTATGATTTTTCTTGTCACAGTTTTTAAGTGAATCACTGCAGTTGTTAAGGTAGTAATATAGTTATGTGGATCCGGTTTCCCCATTGATTCTGCTCCTCAGAAGGCCACAAAAGGTGATCACAGGAGCCCAGGATACTGTGACCATGCTAAATATCAGACAGTTACCAAGCACCTGAGTTTTAATCACGTGACCATGAGGATGCTACAATGGTCATAAATGCGCAAAATGGTCATGAGTCACTTTTTTTCAAAGCTGTTGTAACTTCAAATGGTCACTAAAACAACTTAAGTACTCACCTCAATAGATCACCATAATGACCATGGGTTGGCAAAGAAGCAGTGGGAGCAGGAATGATTCTTGCCAGCTTTCCGTTGACTTTGCTTGTGGGAAACCTACAGGGAGAAATTAATGGGAAAGAATTCCCATTTCTGGCAGGCTGGCAAGGAAGCCTGTAAAGTTACTTGGCTGAGTCTCTCCCCACATAATCCCCCAGTCCCTCTGGGCTCACACACCCCTCTGCACTTCCTGACCCATGCAACATCCTCATGTGCTCTTTTCAACTCACACCACAGCCCTGCACTCCTCCTCAACTTGCACCCATCCTGAACTTTACTGCAGGTCTCATACATCTCTTTGTATCCTCACACACCCTCCCAGACCCACATTATACTTCTCCTATTACCTAAGGAGAAGTCCTAATCCCTCCAGGGGCTATTAGAATAACCTAGGTTTTTAGACCCCACTCTATCCTCAATCTTTACTTGCATTGAATCTATGGCCAAGTTCCCAACGATTGGGGCTTTGCAATCATTGTATGTATGTATGTATGTATGTATGTATGTATGTATGCATGTATGCATGCATGCACTGTATGTATGTATGTATGTATCTATGTATCTATGTATCTATGTATCTATGTATCTATGTATCTATGTATCTATGTATCTATGTATCTATGTATCTATGTATCTATGTATCTATGTATCTATGTATCTATGTATCTATGTATCTATGTATCTATGTATCTATGTATCTATGTATCTATGTATCTATGTATCTATGTATCTATGTATCTATGTATCTATGTATCTATGTATCTATGTATCTATGTATCTATGTATCTATGTATCTATGTATCTATGTATCTATGTATCTATGTATCTATGTATCTATGTATCTATGTATCAGGGGTGGGTTCCTGCCAGTTCTAACCTCTTCTATAGAAGAGGTTTCACAAATCTACAGTGCCGTTTAGAACCGGTTCCAGCTCCCTCCCCCCCCCCGCCCATCTGCACATCATCAAGATGAAGAGCAAGAGGAGGAATTCTGGGAGTTGAAGTCCACAAGTCTTAAAGCTGTCAAGTTTGAACACCCCTGGGTTTTTTTTTCCTAAAGGGTTAGGGGTCCAAAGGTCTTGTAACTTGACAGCTTTAAGACTTGCACACTTCAATGCCAGAGTTCCTGAGCCAACATGACTGGAGGAGGAATTCTGGGAGTTGAAGTCCACAAGTCTTACAGCTGTCAACTTTGAACACCCCTGGGGGGTTTTTTTTCCTAAGGGGTGCAAAGGTCTTGTAACTTGACAGCTTTAAGACTTGCGTGCTTCAAATGCCAGAGTTTTTGAGCCAACATTTTGGTTGCTAAGCAAGAGCATTGTTAAGTGAGTTTCACCACATTTTACAAGTTGGCCACACCCACCCAGTCACATGGCCAGAAAGCCACTCCCACCCAGTCACATGGCTGGCAAGTCACTCCCACAAAACAGGCCACACCTACAGAAGAGGTGTTAAATTTTTTGAAACCCACCGACTGTTATGTATACACATGTATGTATGTATGTATGAGTGTGTGTGGGTGTGTATCGAAATTCCTATTAAAAACTGATCTGCTTTCTCAATACAATAAGCAATCTTTATGCAACTCTCCTACAACAGAATTTCCGGAACAAGCAAAGATACTTGCAGAAGAGCAAGTAAGGAAGGATAATACATTAGGGAAGGATGTAGGTTTAGGGGAGAATAACACAGAATTGATCAATGCTTAGTGGTTTCATTGAAAAGTACTTCTCCTGCAACACTTCCTCCTTTTATGCCGCCTTCATAGATTTCAAAACAATTGTAGATTCCATGCCATGAACTAAACTATGTGGAAAACTGGAGGACTCTTCAATTGACTGCTGTTTTTAGTCCATCTAATATATACATGTTTCTTGAAGGGACATCATTCAAAGTAAAATGGAACTGAGAATGCTGCTTATTGGCCCCATTCCTATTCAACTTCTATATAATCTTCATGGTAAACCGTCTTCTCAATCCAACTTTCGTTAAAAGTACTGCAAGGAAGACCAGCCAGAACTCAGCTATCTGAAAACGTGGCATTTGCCAAAATGCTACTAGATGCCAGCAGCACTCAAATTATTTGAAGCCAAGCCAATAGTGCAACTTCTTTATTGCCTAGCTGGGATGTCTCCATTTTTTTTTTAGCATTAGAACATGTTCAGTTCAAATTTCTTAAATCAGCCCTTCAGGTCTCAAAATGTGTGTCTAATGCCACCCTGAAAGTCAGTGGTGGGTTTCAAAAACTGTTCAAACCTACTCTATGGGTGTGGCCTTCCTTGTGGGAGTGGCTTGCCACCCATGTGACCAGATGGGAGTGGCTTGCCACCCATGTGGCCAGATATGAAGATGCCGACGACACTTGTCAGAACCACCTTAAATTACCTCACACACAGCACTGGCATGCATAAGAATAGGATGTAAACTTGTTTTTTAAAAGGCATCTTTGGTTTGCGTTAAAACAACTTCAACACACGCAATGTTCTGATTGCACCACAAACGCAGTAGTCATCCTTACCTTTCACAAAGGCACTAAATTTTATAAATATGAGCATGATAGTGTAGAATAATCATATCCAAGGACCAATGGTGGGTTTCAAACAATTTTGGAACCTCTTCTGTAGGTGTGGCCTTCTTTCCGGGTCCACTGGTGGAACCTCTTGTAACCGGTTCGGTAGATTTGATGAACCGGTTCTACTGAATAGGTGCGAACTGGTAGGAACCCACCTGTGCTGAAAGTAGAGGTGAAAGAGTGGGTGACTACATTCAACTACTAGTTCATACTATCCTTTTTCCACCTTGGCCTTGCCCCTTTAACTATGAGGGATGATTTGCAGTTCACATAGAAACAGGTATTGGCAATTAAAATCTCATCCTTGGGCATCTCCGGGTTTTCTACTCAGTGTGGTTAGACCAAAACACTCATTAAACAGCAGTAGCAGATACAGAACACCAACTGGATCTAGCCAGGTCCCCGACCTTTATTACCAAATGAATCCAACAGATATTCTGCCTCAGAGGTGGGTTCCTACCAGTTCGCACCTATTCGGTAGAACCGGTTCGTCAAATCTACCGAACCGGTTAGAAGAGGTTCCACCAGTGGACCCGGAAAGCAGGCCACACCTACAGGAGAGGTTCCAAATTTTTTTGAAACCCACCACTGGTCCTTGGATATGATTATTCTACACTATCATGCCCATATTTATAAAACTCAGTGCCTCTGTGAAAGGTAAGGATGGCTACTGCGTTTGTGGTGCAATCAGAACATTCGTGTGTTGAAGTTGTTTTAACGCAAACCAAATATGCCTTTTAAAAAACAAGTTGACATCATATTCTTATGCATGCCAGTGCTGTGTGTGAGGTAATTTAAGGTGGTTCTGACAAGTGTCGTTGGCATCTTCATATCCGGTCACATGGGCAGCAAGCCACTCCCATCTGGTCACATGGGCAGCAAGCCACTCCCACAAAGGAGGCCACACCCGCAGGGTAGGTTCGAACAATTTTTGAAACCCACCACTGTTCTGCCTCCCCTATGGCATACTTAACTAAACTCGAAGTACCAAATCCCTGGGGATCCTTTGCCCTGACATGTCCTCACCTGAGCTTTCCTTGAAGGCTGATACGGAAAGATTCCCTACCTGGAAAAGCAATGTCCCTGTGACTCTGCACACAGAAGCAACAGAGCATGTGTTCTTCACTGCCTCTATTACAGAGACATTTGTATTAGCTTCATCTCACCATTATTATATAACTATCCAGGGTGCACAGGACAATTTTACACCTCTCTGATGCTTTTAGAAGACATCCCTGCTACAACATATAATGTTGCCAAGTTCTGCACAGCAGCACTTAAAACCCATCAGACGATGACCTGTGCCATGCACTAGCCTTAATGAGCATCCAGTTTGTCATACTAAAGTGCTCTGTCCTTTGATGGCTTTAGTCTGCCACATTCTTTATGCTCTCCTATACCTTTCTAATATTCCTACCTATCCTTTCAGATCTCTTTTAGCGTTTTGTTCTTATATATACTTTTCTGTTTTATATATTTGAGCTTTTGTAATTGTCTATGTTTTCTAATTGGCTGTAACCAACTGTCTTTGTGGTGATCTTTCAGCATAACAAACATTTTGAGAGGGGAGGAGCCGAAGTCGCGATGACACGGCGTGCGATCTCAATGCTCTGAGATCGCAGTTGACACTTTTGTCTCTGGGTGGTCTAAACAGACCTAAACCGTCCCGTAGAGATGGTGAACAGGAAGAATACATCTTGCTGATCACAAAGACATCACAAAGTCTCTGATTGATCCAAGAGAAGTTCTTCAAGCCTGTGACAAAAAAATCCAGCCAAATGGCTGATGAGGTCGGGGCGGCTCCAAAACAGAAGGATACAGAAAGAGGAAGTGTTTTCAGCTGGTGAGGGATTTTTACTGTTTTAAAAGTGACTGCCTACAAAAAACTTAAAACTAATTTCAATTGGAGAACAGAAAAAATAAGCGGCAAATTAAATTTGGACTGGTTTTTAACAGTGAGTTATCTTACTTTTTAAATGCTATCTTTACGGATGGAATTTACACAAGCCTTTTAGAACGAACGGATTAAGTTTCCTTCTTCTACTTTTTTTTTTACTATTCTCCGTAATATATGGACTAAAACTTTCCTCTTTCATTACTGTGGGTGTTTTTGCTAACTCATTTAAGATTCAGATCTTTTTTTTTTAACTTGAAATACAAAGAGTTGTTTGTGGAAGCTAGCAGGGAGCCTCAGCAATCATGATCAATGATTTCCCCATTTGATGTGTTGGAAGCTGTCAGGGAACGTTGGGAGTGATGATCACATGACCACGGCTGACTGTGGCAGCGTGGTAGTGTGGCACCATGGTGGCATTGAAACAACCACAATTTTTCCAATTTTCAATCTCACAGGAATAATTGGTCCTAAATTGTTGATACATTATGTAAATTAGTCCATTTGAGGCAGTGGTGGGTTTCAAAAAAATTTAGAACCTCTTCTGTAAGTGTGGCCTGCTTTGTGGGAGTGGCTTGCCGGCCATGTGACTGGGTGGGCGTGGCCAACTTGTAAAATGTGGTGAAACTCACTTAACAATGCTCTTGCTTAGCAACCAAAATGTTGGCTCAGAAACTCTGGCATTTGAAGCACGCAAGTCTTAAAGCTATCAAGTTACAAGACCCTTGCACCCCTAACCCTTTAGAAAAAAAACTCCAGGGGTGTTCAAACTTGACAGCTTTAAGACTTGTGAACTTCAACTCCCAGAATTCCTCCTCCAGTCATGTTGGCTCAGGAACTCTGACATTGAAGTGTGCAAGTCTTAAAGCTGACAAGTTACAAGACCCTTGGACCCCTAAAAGCTTTTAGAAAAAAAACCAGGGGTGTTCAAACTGGACAGCTTTAAGACTTTAAGGTTTAGATAGGACTCTTAGAGGTGGCCAGGGCAATTGGTGAGCCAGCCAATCAGTGAATGGTGGGCGGGGCAAGCGTGGAGCGGAAGGGCAGGGGGAGGGAGCTGGAACCGGTTCTAAATGGAATGGTAGATTTGTGGAACCTCTTCTACAGAAGAGGTTAGAACTGGCAGGAACCAACCGCTGATTTGAGGTATCTCGGTTCAAAAATCCTTGCCTTATATATGATGGACTGTTTCACCCAAATTAAGGTGACAGACAAAGAGAGTTTTAGTACTATATAGATATGCTGGGCTGCCATGCCCTTTAGCCTCCAAGAAAGTAGGTGAGTCTGCTGCTCTGTGCAGTCCCGGTGTAGCAAAGAAGATTCAATTTTTCTCCTGTTGGCTTGTCTACATTATGTGAAGGAAGTACTCTCTGTAAAATGTCTCAAGTGGTTCTGCTCACGAGATGCTCTTAGAGAAACTCAGGCATAGTTTTCCCTCTTCCTAAGTACAGAATTGTTATAAAGACAATAACAAAACTCCATAAATATATAAAATCCGAGCACTTTAAACATGCTATGCATGTGCTAATGGTTGACATTGGCCTGTGTTTCCCTCGCAATACTTTTTCCAGTCTACTATTAAGACCTACATACTGTATTTTAACATATAGAATAGATGTTGTATATAAGGAGAGCTCATCAAATTTGCAGAGGACCTCAAACTGGGAGGGGAAGGGAGGAATATCCAACCCTTTAGAAGTAGGCTCAAGATCCAGAAGGATCTTGATAGACTTGAACACTTGGCCCTATCCCCCAAAAAATGAAGTTCAGTGGTGAGAAAAGTAAAGTTTTACACTTAGGCAAGAAAAAAACAACACATGCACAGGTATACAATAGATCATATCTGGCTCCATAGCAGTAATTGCAAGAGGAATTTAGGAGTCCTAGTGGACAACCACTTAAATATGAGCCAGCGGTGTGCTGCAGATGTCAAAAATGCCAATGCAGTCCTAGGCTACATCAGCAGAGGGATAGTATCAAGGTCACTTATAAAGCCCTTCATGGTATTGGACCTGGATACTTGAGAGACCGCCTGCTGCCAATTACCTCCAATAGACCAATCAGATCCCACAGATTAGGCCTCCTCCGAATTCCATCCACCGGCCAATGCCAACTCGCGACTACCCAGAGGAGAGCCTTTTCTGTGGCTGCTCCGACCCTCTGGAACGAACTCCCCGTGGAGATTCGAACCCTCACCACCCTCCAGGCCTTCCGCAAAGCCCTTAAAACCTGGCTGTTCCGACAGGCCTGGGGCTAAAGAGTTTTTGCCCCCCTTCTCGAATGGTATGGTTGTTGTGTGTTTTTAAATTTTGTATTGTTATGTCTCGTCTTTTTTATCCCCCTGTCTGTACCTCCTTCCCTGATTGAATTGTGAGCCGCCCTGAGTCCCCTTCGGGGAAAAGGGCGGCATATAAATGTAATCAATCAATCAATCAATCAATCAGTCACAGGAAGTGTTAGTACTACATTGCTACACTGCTTTGGTAAGACCATACTTGGAACATTGTATCCAGTCTTGGTTATCACAATACAAAAAAGATGTTGAGACTCTAGGAAGAGTGCAGAGAAGAGCAACAAAGAGGAAGGACTAGGGATGACATGATAGCAGCCTTCCGATATTTGAGGGGCTGTCATAGAGAAAAGGGGTTCAACATATTCCCAGAAACACCTGAGGGCAGGACAAGAAATAATGGCTGGAAACTGATTAAAGAGAGATTCAACCTAGAACTAAGGATAAATTTCCTGACAGTGAGAACAATGAATCAGTGGAATGACTTGCCTCCAGAAGTTGGAGGTTCTAAGCCACTGAAGTTTTCCAAGAAGAGATTGGGCTTCCAAAGTCCCTTCCAACTACTATAAAGCACTCTTTTCTTTTAAAATAGCACTGACTTCAGTAGGGTCAGGATCAAGATTTTAGTGTAAAGGATGTTCCTCATTTCTCCTATCTGTGATGATCCATTGGGAATATTTTCCCCCCAAATTGCTAGTTTTTCTAGGAGCCAACAGAAACGTTCCCTCTCAATCTCTTTGCGGGATTTAAATACATTCAAACAGGAAAAGGCTAAAGGATTAATTGTCTCAATGACACTAGTGCTACAGCATGGCAATCAAGAGCATTCTCTCTTCTGCAGCTATTCTTTTTATAGTTTAAGAAAGAGGCATTAAATAAATACCTACCTTTATTATAAACTCTAATTTGGCCTTCAGTTGCCAGTCATCTAGTATACAGGAAAATGAGTAGCATATTTAAGCATGCAAAGTAGTTTTGATCAGACATCAGCCCCTGGAAGACACGTTCAACGAATGCCCAAGGACAAAATTATACTGTTATACACTCCACCTCCTTGGATGTGTTCTTTAAACATTTAATGAAGAAACGTAGGTTGAGAATAGTGGCTTGGCTTTCCCTATGTTGTCCATTGTATACCTGTATTATATTACTGAAAGACTGTTCACTTGAATAGAAAGGAAAGATATCAATCAAAGAGATAGAAAAAAAAGTATTAAATACCAGTACTTCTACATTCATATCTTTCTACCATACACATTGATGAAAGAAATGTCCTTCTGGGTTCGGCTCCAAGTGGGGGAAAAGGCACTGGAGACATGGAGGCTGCTTGGAAATATGGTTTTAATGGTGGACAGGACCACATGGCTTGAGCCCTGAACAGAAAAGGGGATCACATGCTTCAATGTTGGTGGAGAAGAAGAGAAGGGCTGAAGGAGGGGCTTGCTAGGCTTTTTATACCCTGTTTAGTCCCACCTCTCTGTTTCCTGTTCCTGTGTAAGAAATGTATTCTGATTGGTTGTCAGACTCCCATGGGGCCATGCAGGGGCTACTCTCTAGGCTGTGTTTTGAATCCAGGTATGGATGAGTTCTCAGATGCCATGTGATCAGTTGAGTAAAGTTACAACATTCCTTCCCCCTGCAGCTGCAGTGGAGAAGTCTTTATTATGTAAAAGGGACTAGCTGGCCTTCTCAATGGCCCAGTGGGGATGGGCAGGAAGCTACAGGCAACTATTCTGTCTTTTAAAACTGTTTCTTTCTTTTCACATCCAGAGAAATATTCTGCCTTTTCAATATTTCCTAGGATATTTCATTTTTCTGGGAGAGGGCTGGATAATAACTTCCCACCACATCTCTCTTCCTGCTTCTCACACAAGCCCCCTTCAGAAGAAAAACCAGGAAGACTGTTATCTTTTACAGTTCCCTGCTTTGCTTCTCTTTTTATTTTTAAGTCTTTGGGTACTGCTAACTCTCAATGTCCTAAAAATACAGTGCAAAGTACTTTAAATAGGAAAGTGACTAAGATAAAGTGATGAATTGACACATCAGAGGGGAGGGGGGAATAAATATGAATGGGGTACTAAACTGGAATTTGTTTCTCTGTGCAGATGAAAAAATTCAAATTTGACAGGCCAGAAGAGAAGGGGAGGGGAGTCCCTGCAGCTCTTTAACAGAGGCAAGTCATAAGCCCTTTTCATGGTGAGGAAGATAATTTTTCCTACAGAGAACAAAAAAGTTGGCTTTCCCCCCAAATTGTTTTTCCTATATTAATCCCATCCTTTAAGTTCTGAAGAGGATTTTCAAAGCAATGGTTGCTTAGACTTCTAAATAGGAAAAATATACGGGGGGAAATGAAAACAGACAGGGAACAGCCTGGGGATAGAAATTGATACATTATATGCTGAGTTATGCAAATCAGGAATATCCAGGATTGGTTTAGAAGCTGTTTATTCAGACTTCATCTGTTATTATTACAAACACATTTTATGCTTCCTTCAGGAGAAGTCCAGACAGCATACAGTATAAGAAACCAAATTTCCCTCTTTCATATTTTTCTTCAGGATAGTAAATGGCCTATGACGAGCTACTGAAGTTCTTAATCTGTATTTTCCTAAATCAAAGCCAGTAACAATCTAGAATACCACCATAACACTTGTGCGATTAATGATACGATTCATACAACCAAGGAGAAATTTTACAACATGAGACATGGGCCAGACTTCAAACATAATTTGCCTAAGATTTTAATTTATTTCATTTTCTTCCTCAGTGAGTGATTGGGCAGAAAACTGTTTCATGCTGTTCAAGGTTCGAGGTTCATTTTATTTATATGCCGCCCTATTCCCAGCGGGACTCAGGGCGGTGCACAAACCCAAGGAGGGGAAAGGGAAAAACACAAAAAACTACAAAAAGTACAAGGCATTTAAAACAACCAACAGCCACACGATTCGAGAGGGGAAGGGAACTCATCGACCCCAGGCTTGCCAACACAGCCAGGTTTTAACGGCTTTTCGGAAGGCCTGGAGAGAGGTGAGGGTCCGAATCTCTGCGGGGAGCTCGTTCCAAAGGGCCGGGGCCGCCACAGAGAAGGCCCTCCCCCGGGTAGTAGCTAGATGACATTGGCTAGTAAATGGAACCCGGAGGAGGCCTAATCTGTGTGATTTAATGGGTCTTTGGGAGGTAATTGGCAGCAGGCGATCTCTCAAGTACCCAGGTCCAATACCATGAAGGGCTTTATAAATGACGACTAGTGTTCTTGAGAAGGCCAGGGGTAAAAGAATTAGAGGTGTACTTTCTAAAAATAAAAACTGGATGTTGAGAAAAGGGCCTTCCCCAAAAAATACTCACTTCTTTGAGGAAATGTGGTTTCTCCAATGTAGCCTCATAGTGAATATAGCTTTATAGCCACTCGGATTCATTTGCTTGAGATGAATGACCATAGAAATTGAATTAATCAAATTAGTATTCCAGTCAGGTCCAATTCTAAGAGAATGCCTGGACACGTGCCTGTAATTTTTTTTTTTTTTTGGCAAGATTTCTTATAAGTAGTTTGCTATTGTCTAAGGAGATTCTCAGTCATCCAGGTCATGGTTGTTCCAAAGGTGCTTTCTCAAAAGGCAACTAGACTGCCCTTATTTATTTTCTTGAAAACGTTTTACTTTGTTATCCAAGAAGCACCCTCGTTTCTGACTGAATGCTGGGAAATGGAATTGTATTCCTTGCAGTCATCTGGCTGTTAGCACTTTGAAGGTGGGTGATTAATTTGCCATTGCCTCCTTCCCAGGACTGAGAGATAGGAACTAGCCCAAGGTCACTCAACTCTCTTTGCGCCTAAGGTGGGACTAGAATTCAAGGTCTAGCCAGATGCCTTAAGCGCTACACCAAACTGACTTTCAGTTCCCCTTTATTAGAGTGAAATAAGCCAGTGGTGGGATTCAGCCAGTTCGCAACTATTTGGGAGAACCGGTTAGTATAGCAATAGCAATAGCAATAGCAGTAGACTTATATACCGCTTCATAGGGCTTTCAGCCCTCTCTAAGTGGTTTACAGAGAGTCAGCATATTGCCCCCAACAATCTGGGTCCTCATTTTACCCACCTCGGAAGGATGGAAGGCTGAGTCAACCCTGAGCCGGTGGGATTTGAACCGCTGAACTGCTGATCTAGCAGTAGCTTGCAGTGCTGCATTTAACCACTGCGCCACCTCGGCTCTTAGTAACTTTCTAAGAGGTTCGGAGAATCGGTTGCTGGAAGAAATCTCATTTTGTTTTTTCCCCACTTTACGGGGCTAATCCTGTAAGGAAGGCAGGAAGGAAACATTCTGGTGTTGTTTCTAGCCTGATCTTTATTGCCCTGCTTACAGAAACTGCCTCTCCAGTTAACCCTTATTACCACTGTAACAACTAAGGTGAAGCGCCCATCGACCTGAGTGACCTTGAGTTGGCCATGCCCACCCAGTCACATGACCACCGAGCCCCACCTACCCAACTGGTCATTAGGGCAGAGAACCGGTTGTTAAGTTATTTGAATCCCACCACTGAAATAAGCATAGCTTAAATATTGGTCTGTCATTTTTGTCTTAGTCCAACTAATTTTAATTTCAAACTAGCTTCTTAATCATGCAAATGAGGAAAGAAAAATAGTATTATCAGCTGGTTACAATTTTAGGATAGCATCCGGAGGCCCCTAGACCAAACCTGGCCTTCTAGGAAGAGACAAACTCCTGACTCATCACTCACAAAGTTAGAAGCAGAAAAAGCATAATTTCCAGTATTGTTTTACCATCCTTCACAATAACCCAATACTAGGGATGGATGAAAATGTAGTTTAACAATTTTTTTTGGCAGTGATTTGTCATCATTCACAAACATTTTCATAAATGGAATGGAATGGCATGGATTTGAGATTAAAACAATTAAATATGAAAGAACATAAAGCTGGCAAATTCATTTACTCAGCCAATGATCTGATTGGATAACTATTATATGATTTGCTTTGAATCTCTGGGCATTTCACCATGTTGGTGGGATTCAACTGGGGTTGTCATCTCTGACTTTCTGATGGGTTTCTACCTTGTTTAGTGACAGTTCAAACAAGCATAACATGGTCCTCTTCATGCGTGGCACGACAAAACCGCGCTCGACTAAAGCGCGCCCGATTAAACTGCGTCGCTGACGTCATCAACAGGGCGACAACAGCGAGCGCGGAGAAAGAAGGGCGCTTTAAATAGCGCTTTGAAAGCAAGCCGATTCAAGTTAAGGTAAGGGTTAGATTTAGGGTTAGGTTTAGGGTTAGGTTAAAGGTTAGGGTTAGGTTTAGGATTAGGTTAAGGATTAGGGTTAGGTTTAGGTTTAGGGGTTAATTTTAGGTTTAGCGTTTACAGCGTGCTTTTTCTCCGCGCTGTTGTCGCGCTGTGATGACGTCACGGTTTCGTCGAGCGGCCTTTAGTCGAACGCGGTTTTGTGGTGGAACCCTCTTCATGCTGGGTATAGCCAAACAGTTGCATCCAATTTGGCCAGCACAGACTGATGAAAAGGTTTATTTATTTTTAACTAAAAAGTGTGATTAGATTTCTTCATAAGTAGAAGGAAAAACAATGTTGACTTCCCATCTTTTCGTACTGCTGACCTCAAGAACAGCACAGCTTAGCAGGAAATGTTCTTGCTCCCTTTTCTCACAGAAGTCAAAGCAGCCTCAGAAGCAAAGAAAAACAGTGGAGATTAAGGTTGTAGAAGGTCTTGGGAACAGAATGAATTCAGAGATTTAGGAAACATCAAAGAATTAAACATTTGGATTAGTCAAGTGCCGCGTGGAAACCGAATGTCGGGAAGAGGAGAAAAAGTTTTGGCTCTCTCTTGTTTTTATTTTCATTCCACTAACAATTCTTTCCAGTCATTCTCTGATGTTGACCTTGACTCCTTAAAAAGGAAAAATGCCAATCTTAGCAAACGAAAAGCAGTAAATTGCACAGAATGGGAGTCTATATTTTAGGTTCCTTTCCTTTTATGTTTCTCGCTTATAAGGGTAGATGGAACAAGCACACATCCCATGATATTTATCTCCATGCAGAGTAGCTAAATGCTTCAAATTTCAGCTGGACTCTGATTATTTCATTTGACTGCTTGTTTTTCCTTCAGCCCAGAAGGAACACGCAGCACAGGTCTATAAGATTAACAAGGGAAGGTGCAGTTGGAAAAAGGACAGAAACAATGTTCTTGCTATTTATTGCTGTTTATTGCATGATTGATGATCCTTTCAAGTTTTGAATGCCAAATAGAACGTTTGGGTGGCAAAATTCTAGGAAGAGAAAATACGTTTTATCACTAGAGGAATCTGCTGTCCAATCAATTGGACTGTTAGGTTAGGTTAGGTTAGTTTAGTTTAGTTTAGTTTAGTTTAGTTTAGTTTAGTTTAGTTTAATTTAGTTTAGTTTAGTTTAGTTTTATTTATATGCCGCCCTATTCCCTAAAAGGGACTCAGGGCGGCGAATAACTCCAATGGGAAGGGGAACATGCAAATACAAAATAGACATTTAAAATAACCAACAACCACACCTGTCGAGAGGGGAAGGGAGCTCATCAACCCCAGACCTGCCGACACAGCCAGGTTTTAACGGATTTTCGGAAAGCCAGGAGAGAGGTGAGGGTCCGAATCTCTGCGGGGAGTTCATTCCAAAGGGCCGGAGCTGCAACAGAGAAGGCCCTCCCCCGGGTCACTAAGAGCAGCTCTATGTTCCAATAGAGCTGCTCTTAGTGATATAGAATTGATTTACCTTGATGTTCTAGAGGAGCTCTTCCATAAGCAGAGACAGAATTAATTAATACTCAATTAATTACTAAGGGAGAAATAACAAGGGAAACCTCCATCTCAGATATTTAAATTTCAAGTTACCCAGCTACTCCACCTCATCAATTCCAGAATATTAGTTTTTTTTTGGGTGGGGGAGATAGGAAATCAATATTGGTTATATTACTGATAGGACATTATCAATTGAATCATAACAGCAAGCATTATAGGACTTCTGTTGTGGCCCAGCAGGAGCCGTTGGAGTTGCCACCAGACTCCGACAGCAAGGGGCCCTATGAGTCGGCTCTGGAGAATGTGGAGGACCCTGGACAGGGTTCTGACTCCAAGCAGGGTGCAGAGAGGCTGGTTGGCCACCAGGAGGCACCTGAGCCTTGCACCAGTGTGGAGGAGACAAAGGAGAGTGAGCCGGAAGCCAGTAGTGAGTTGCTCCTGGATGCACGCCATCGAAGAGCTAATAGGCATCAGGAACAATTACGCAATTACAGGAGGTAATTGTACTCAGCTGGTGGTCATTAGGCTCCTCTCCAGACTACAAAAAGCTAATTGTGCACACAGCCCTCTTTGCAGAAGTCAACGCAGGATTGAATGTTGGAGGACATTACTGTGAGCTTGGCAGGCTGGATTGCTGCCAAGCCTTATCTGTGTTTATTACTGCCTGAGTTTGTCTGAGTTGCTGCCAAGGTCCTTATCTGTTTGTTCTGCTTGGCTTTCAGCCACCGAAGTTTTGGTTTCTTGCTATTAAAGTACATTCCAGTTAAGCTTGTCTCGGCAGTCGTTACTGGACGGAGGAGGGGGTCAGAACAGGCTTCAATAATTAATACAAAAATGCATTTATAATATAAATATTCTAAAGGATAAAGGAAGAGACAGCAAAGGAAAATGTCAGGAAATATTTATTTTCTCTATGACTGCAGTTGAGTGGCCATTCTTCATGCGCTTGTCCCTACAGGGTTTCTCCTTGTTTAGAGAAAAATTAATGTATGTAGCTAAGTTGATGTCCCTGGATATCTGATCTCTCCAGGCTAAGAGAAGGGGGTGACCAATGGTTAAAGAGGGAGCACTTTCTGTTTATCAGGCCAAAGTTGTTTGTTGACCTTGGAACAGGCAATGTTCTGTCTGAAAAGTTTAATTGTAGTCTTGGATTTTAAAGACACCTGAAGGATGACCCAATTTTTGCAAACTCTTCCTTATATATTAAATAAAGTTTAACACTTTAATATCTTCATTGCTTACCCTTGCGCAGTTCTTAAGAAGTGTATAATTTCAACTGGCAAATTACTCCAATTGCTATCTAGAAATGTCTATATTGCTACATACTGTTACAGCTCCTAATATTATCCCAAGATTGTACAACATACAGTCTCAGTTGCAAGTTGAATAAAAGTCTGGTCTTATTATAGTTATTTTAAAAGGTAAGTTATTAATTGTGAGTTTTAAAGAAACTCCATACTTCCCAGGCATACATTGGGTCACTATTATAGCAGTAGACTTATATACCGCTTCATAGGCCTTTCAGGCCTCTCTAAGCGGTTTACAGAGAGTCAGCATATTGCCCCCAACAATCCGGGTCCTCATTTTACCCACCTCGGAAGGATGGAAGGCTGAGTCAACCCTGAGCCGGTGAGATTTGAACCGCTGACCTGCTGATCTAGCAGTAGCCTGCAGTGCTGCATTTAACCACTGCGCCACCTTGGCTCTATTCATATGCCATCAATTATTGAGAGCCGAGGTGGCGCAGTGGTTAAATGCAGCACTGCAGGCTACTTCAGCTGACTGCAGTTCTGCAGTTCGGCTGTTCAAATCTCACCGGCTCAGGGTTGACTCAGCCTTCCATCCTTCCAAGGTGGGTAAAATGAGGACCCGGATTGTTGTTGGGGGCGATATGCTGACTCTGTAAACCGCTTAGAGAGGGCTGAAAGCCCTATGAAGCGGTATATAAGTCTAACTGCTATTGCTATTGCTATTGCTATTTCAGTGTTGTAGACTATTTTGACACAGCTTTTCAGCAGATTCATGCAATTCTTATCACAAAAACACTCCTTTACAAAAAGTAAAATGGATTAATAGTATTAAAAGACCCACCTCTGCTGGCAGGCTGCCCCTCTCTTCTCAACCAAGCTGCCCTGCCTGCCTCTGTCCCTTCCCTGTCTTCTCAAACAAACTCTCTCTCAAATTGAGAGAGAGCTTGTTTGAGTGAAGAAAGAAACACCCACCCACGGACACACACAAATAACTCACAATAAAAAATTACAAATTAAATTACAATAATTTTGAATTCCCCCCACCTCCCTCCGTCCGATCCACATACCTTTTCCAGCTGTGGATTTCAACTCTCCTCTTGTCCGCCCGCCATGATGAAAATGTAAAAAATTAAATAAAAAGGCAACCTAGGCATGATTTGCTGCTGCCAGATCAGGAGGCAGAGAACCACGTGCCTCCTTTGCATAAGGAATTTTTCGCCTTTTAACCCTTGCTTAACTCTGAGCGAGGGTTAAAAGGCGAAACATTCCTTATGCAAAGGAGGCCCGTCGTTCTCTCGCCTCCCCCTGCAGTTAGCACTAAGCAGAGTTATTCTGGCAGCAACTACCTTAGCCTTTTTCCTTTTAATTTAATTTTCTTTTCTTCATGACACTGGTGAGGCCCCGCCTCCCCTGCCTCCCCTGACTGCACATCCCTGATTAATACATCCTGCAGAACTTTTAAAGTTAGAAGGCTGTGGAATTAATGTTAAATTTTAGAACAACACCAGTTTATGAAATCAGGCAGATATTCAACTTTGGAATCATCAACAAGTACCCAGTATCAAGGTACCTTTGAAATGATATTCAGAGCTTCCAACATTATTTGTCAAGATTGTGTAAACTGAAAAAGGCACATCATCAAATCAACCTGATGTACCAGCATTTTGCACAACCCAGCTTAAATTCTGAAGGCTTCTCTGAATAAAAATGAGGCAGCAGAAGGACAATAATGTATAAACAGCATGATTTCCAAGAAAAAAAGGGAAAGGATGCAGTTGGAAGAATGCTCTCTCTCACACACACACATCACACTTTGAATTGTGTTCAACAACAGACTGGTAGTCAGTGAAACTGTTTTAACCAAAAGACACACACTCCCTATAATTAGATGTCTAGCTGAGGGGTTTCAAACTCAAGGCCTGTGGGCCGCATCCGGCATACGATGTGGTTGGATCAGAGGTGGGTTCCTACCAGTTCTCACCTATTCGGTAGAACCAGTTCGTCAAATCTACCAAACCGGTTAGAAGAGGTTCCACCAGTGGACCCGGAAAGCAGGCCACACCTACAGAAGAGGTTCCAAAATTTTTTGAAACCCACCACTGGTCCTTGGATATGATTATTCTACACTATCATGCTCAAATTTATAAAACTCAGTGCCTCTGTGAAAGGTAAGGATGACTACTGCGTTTGTGGTGCAATCAGAACATTGTGTGTGTTGAAGTTGTTTTAACGCAAACCAAAGATGCCTTTTAAAAAACAAGTTGACATCCTATTCCTATGCAGGCCAGTGCTCTGTGTGAGGTAATTGAAGGTGGTTCTGACAAGTGTCGTCAGCATCTTCATATCCGGTCACATGGCCGGCAAGCCACTCCCATCCGGTCACATGGTTGGCAAGCCACTCACACAAAGGAGGCCACACCCCCAGAGTAGGTTCGAGCAATTTTTGAAACCCACCACTGGGTTGGATCCAGCCCACGGGGCTGGCCTGGAAAATGTAAGGGGCTGGCCTGTGTTGTTCCAGCCTGATCTACCTGCATGGCTTCAGCCCAGCCTACCCAATGGGAAGAGAAAACATTGGGCCCAGTGTGGCTTCGGTCCAGTCAACCCATAGCATTCTGGACCAGGTACAATTTCTGGATTCTCTTCATAGGCAGCCCTCAGCAACAACTTGTTATGGTAATCCAACAGGGTAAAAAACAAGGAATACGCTTCCATGTGCAGATCTGATGTTTGCAAGAAGAGGCACAGTTATTATATTAATTTTAGCAAATACTCTACTGGACCTACATGTCTGTCTGTCTATATATATGTATCATATCCTTTCATTTGTTCTCTAATCCATGTGCAGATCTCTCTATCTTGTCTTTATATGTATATGTATGTATGTGTATATGTTGTTAGTTTCAAAGTCATGTCCGACCCATTGCGACTCCTTGGACAATGTTCCTCCAGGCCTTCCTGTCCTCTACCATCCCTGAGAGTCCATTTAGGCTCATGCCTACTGCTTCGGTGACTCCATCCAGCCACTACATTCTCTGTCGTCCCCTTCTTCTTTTGCCCTCAATTGTTTCCAGCATTAGGCTCTTCTCCAGTGAGTCCTTCCTTCTCATTAGGTGGCCAAAGTATTTGAGCTTCATCTTCAAGATCTGGCCTTCTAAAAAACAGTGAGGGTTGATCACCTCTAGGACTGACTGGTTTGATCGCCTTGTAGTCCAAGGGACTCACAGGAGTCTTCTCCAGCACCATAGTTCAAAGGCCTCAATTCTTTGGCACTCAGCCTTTCTTATGGTCCAACTTTCACAGCCATGCATTGCAACTGGGAAAATCATGGGCCTTGACCTTTGTTGGCAGGGTGATGTCTCTACTTTTTAGTATGCTTTCTAGATTCACCATAGCTTTCCTCCCCAGGAGCAATCTTCTTAATTTTTATGCTGCCTTCAGAAAACATATCCAACAAACCTTCCTCCCCTTATTTTCCCGCTAACAGCAATCTTGTGCGGTGAGTTGGGCTGAGAGAGATGACTTGTCCAAAGTCACCCAGTGGGTTTTCATGGCTGAGATAAAACTTGAGGCCTCCCACTTTCTAACCTGGTTCTTTAACCAAACTGGTTCTCATTCCAGTAATCAATATGACCGTTAACGTGAGGGTTTGTGAAAATGATGAGAAAATTCCACAAAAGCCATTTTTTCCCCAATAGAATTACTAAAAACAGCATGCACTCTTTAAAATGTCAGAAAACAACTACAATCATGGCATCAGGGTAAAGTTAAAGGAAGATTAACAATCGGCAGTGCATGTTATCAATGCCATTGCAAAGATCTTGGTTAAATAAAAAATCTTAACCCGTCTTAGGAGAATGTCTGAAGTTGGGATTTGATTGACAATTATTTCATGCAAACAGACAGAACTCCAAGCAGAACTTTGGGTAGAAAGACCTGGTGTAACAGCCTGGAACCTAGATGGAGATACTCCTCTATCAGTAGAGAAGTCTTTAGATTCTGATAATGAGAAGACTCTCTTACCGAGTGTCTCAGAAAGCAGCCATCAAAGCAACAACATGTCAAAAAACCCCTTAAAACCTCCATAGGTGAAAATATAAAAACTCAAGGAAGATTTTTTCACTGGCCTTTACTTGTGATTCTTTCTCAGAAACTCCCCCAGGCCTTGGGGTTTGTTCAATTATGAGACTCTACAGGAAATGAAACCCAAAGAAAAGTCAGCTAGCCAGGTCTGAGAGCCAATAAATCCATTGAGCCAGTTACTCAAGCACATCCGTGGGTTCAAAGCCAATTACTACTGCATCAGTTACAGAAAGAGTCAGACTGGAATAGCAATAGCAATAGCAGTTAGACTTATATACTGCTTCATAGGGCTTTCAGCCCTCTCTAAGCGGTTTACAGCGTCAGCATATTGCCCCCAACAATCTGGGTCCTCATTTTACCCACCTCGGAAGGATGGAAGGCTGAGTCAACCTTGAGCCGGTGAGATTTGAACAGCCGAACTGCTGAACTGCAGTCAGCTGAAGTAGCCTGCAGTGCTGCATTTAACCACTGCGCCACCTCAGCTCTGGAAGAGTGGATGTGTCCCAATAAGAGACCATAAGCTTGGGAAATTCTACAACCAACCCAGAAATGAAGTTAAAAGAACTTAGGCAAGGGGGTTGCTATGCAGCAGGGAGGATGAATTGTAGGAATAATCAGTAATTTATGGAGCAGCACCCCTGAAAGCCTTTAGGGACTCCCAAATGACAGTCACACTCCCCCATCCCTGCCCTCTGGTCTTGGCTGATATTATACCTGAAACCCAACTGGAACATTTGTGAAAGTGTGGCCCTTCCCCCATTCTGGGTCTAGTCAGATCTCACAGGTCAGCCCTCTCAACTATGATCAAGTCACAAATGTTGGGTAACCACAGACCAGAGGTGGGTTCCTACCAGTTCACACCTATTCGGTAGAACCAATTCGTCAAATCTACCGAACCAGTTAGAAGAGGTTCCACCAGTGGACCCGGAAAGCAGGCCACACCTTCAGAAGAGGTTCCAACATTTTTTGAAACCCACCACTGGTCCTTGGATATGATTATTCTACACTATCATGCTCCTATTTATAAAACTCAGGGCCTCTGTGAAAGGTAAGGATGACTACTGCGTTTGTGGTGCATTCAGAACATTGCGTGTGTTGAAGTTGTTTTAATGCAAACCAAAGGTGCCTTTTAAAAAACAAGTTGACATCATATTCTTATGCATGCCAGTGCTGTGTGTGAGGTAATTTAAGGTGGTTCTGACAAGTGTCGTCTGCATCTTCATATCCGGTCATATGGATGGCAAGCCACTCCCATCCAGTCACATGGGCGGCAAGCCACTCCCACAAAGGAGGCCACACCCACAGAGTAGGTTCGAACAATTTTTGAAACCCACCACTGCCACAGACTGACCTGATCTGGTGTTAAACAGCAGCAGTCAAAAGCCAAGCCCTCTGCAGCATGGGGTAGAGCCCATGGGGCTCTGGAATAAGGCCACATTCCCCAAGAGTCCCATGTCTCTCACCATATCTCCCAGTATCCATCGCCACAGAAATGTTTATATCTACCCATAACACGCTGAGAAATTCTTTCCTCCTCCTCCCAATATTACATTGATAGACTGCAGTCTTGTCTTTCCATTAGGAGTTCAAAGTGGCATGAAAAGAACATTGTTTCTGGCCATCATCTCAGCCTCGGATGATGCTACCTCATAGCTCCTAACAATTGTTGGAAGGCAAAGGTTTCCGGTCCGTTCCCAGCCGGGAGTCACCACCGACACTAAAAGAAAGTTTCGTGAAGACAGCTGCCTGGACATTATGAGTTTTTATTGAAGAAAGAAAGAACGGGAAGGATGAGACACAGCTCCATCGTTCCCGGGTCTGCACCACACCATATACAGTTTGGTTTCCCCTTTTATACAGTTTTTCTTGCTTCAGCCTATTGTGTAAATTCGGATTTTATAAAGTTCTTTTATTTCGGATGATTGTTCTGATCGTGATTCTCTTGTCTTCGGATTTCGTTCGTCCGGTGTCTTGTCCTAATCCTATCATAAGATACGAGGTGGGTGTTTTCCTGTTTGGGCGCTTATACCAATGTGTCTGCTCTGTTGTGACTTAGCAGAAGCTTGCTGTGAGTTGCGTCGGGATGCAGGAATAATGAGCAGCTGTTGCTCGTTAGGGTCGTCTTCTGCAGATAAAAGACTGATGGTGCCACGCCTTAGTTGGAGAAGTCAACGTTCGTGGCTCGTCGTTCATCGTTTGTGGTTCGTCGTTCGGCGTGTGTGGTTCATCGTTTCGAGATTCAAAGAGGCACTTGGATAAGTGATTTGCTTTCTGTAAACCTGATTCAAAGAGGCACTCGGATAAGTGATTTGCTTTCTGTCAACCTGGTTTGCTGTAAGAGCTTTTTGTTTTTGCTTTTGCTGTGTAACTTTTTGCCAGAGACTTTATCTACGTTTATTTTTGGGCTCGCAGCCAGCTTGAGCCAGGACTGATAAAGATATTTCCTTTGAAATTCTGTCTGACTGTCATTTGTGAACGAGCGAAGAGGGGGGTCAGAACACTGCTCTATGAAAATAGTCATGATGTTTGTGTTATCTTGGGATTGGATTTTGTGTTTGTGTTATTCTGACTGGTCATTGCTAGATTTCAGCTTTTCCCCCAACTTCCTAATCCTATTATCTCATGTTTCTTTTGTAACCTTTTCCTGGCTACGTGTGTGGCTTTCTCTGGCTATGGCTCCTGGCTGTGTGTTTATTAATTTTTCTGCACATGCCTTCTGGGTTATTTCTGCTACCTTACTACACAATTGTCTTCACCAAATTTAAGGGTTCTTGTGTATCTGATTCTTAAGGAAGCGACTTCTCCCATATAATCTGATATAATCTGATAAGAGCCGAGGTGGCGCAGTGGTTAGGGTGCAGTACTGCAGGCCACTTCAGCTGATTGTTATCTGCAGTTCAGCAGTTCTAATCTCACTGGCTCAAGGTTGACTCAGCCTTCCATCCTTCCGAGGTGGGTGAAATGAGGACCCAGACTGTGGGGGCAATATGCTGACTCTGTAAACCGCTTAGAGAGGGCTGAAAGCTCTATGAAGCGGTGTTGTAATATAGTTCCTTGTGTAGGCGTGTGTCCTCCATGGCCTAGTTCATACTAGGGCCTGCAGGGTCACGCTGAATCACACAGGAGACAACTGGCTCCAAGAAAGCCATAACATCCTGATAATGCATAACATAACATCCTGAGATGTGCCCTACCAATGACGCCCAGGATTTGACCATATATAGAGAGAACTTTCCTGAGCAGTAGATTAGAAATTGTACTTTTACAGGCTGTTTTTTATCACATGCTATTGCTCCTCCTACCTTTGTCCTATCTCAATAAAAGGGGCTACCAGACCCCCAATCTGGGTCGCTCCATCTCGAGAAAGTTCGTGTCCTGTCTTTTCTCAACATTGGCCTCATGGGCGAACCACGGGAATGTTACATTTGGTGACCCCGACGTGATCTTCCTGTGTCACCAGCCTTTCACTCATCCCCGACTTGGCAAAGTCTCGCAACCAGGGCCTGCCGTTAGCGAACGGAGCACCCTCCCAATCGTGAGTATGGGCTCAGGTTTCTCGAAGGCTCAGACTGCACACCTGCAGGAGCTTCGGGAAATCATTAAATTCTCCATTGCAATCTCTCAAGCAGCAGTTCGCTTGCTTCCCTTTCCCCCAAAAAAACATTTCCTCTCTCTATTGGCTTACATCTAAGAATTGTCCCATTTACTCTGAGAAGGGCTCTCTTAAAGTAACCTCGAGCCCTGCCGGAAGTTCTCACTACTTGGAGACTTCTTGTAAAATCCCTTCAAATTCATGAGGAAGATATGCAGGGGGCTGCTTTTAAGCCTTCGGCAACATCTCCCCCACGCTACAAGGAGATTGCCCCTCCTGCTAGCCAGGCGATGGCCCTCTCCAAAACTCCTCCACCTCCCCCGGCCCCTCCGGAAGAGAAGGTTTCCCCTCTCCCTTCCTCCCCTTCCCCCGCCCCGCAAGTGTGGCGTAGCGCTCTCCAAGACGCTCTGTGCGATGCTTTCATTCAAGGGGACATGGAATTGGCACAGCATTGTTTCCCCGTTTCCTTTCAAACCAACGCGGCTGGGGGGGTTGTGCCCACTCATACCTCAATCCTCTATAGGGTTGTTAAGGATCTTAAGCAAGCCGTTTCCACCTATGGGGTGCAATCCCCATACTGCAAAGGACTGTTCCAAACCCTTTTGTCAGGCATGCTTCTTACCCCCTCTCAGTTTGCCATTTGGACCTCCGAATACCTTAGAGAGATTAACAAGGCGATTGCCAAGGGTCTGTCCAACAATGTTACCGCCCCTCAGCTAAAGGGAGGGGATGGGTTTGATACGGGGCCTCTGCAGGCCACGGCCCCCCCCCCGGGAAGCCCTTGGAATTCTTTTCACAGATGTTTCACAGAGCAATTGATTTATAGGATCCGAATTGGAATGGAGAAAAATGGTTTTGTGCATGTGTAAGTTTGTGTGTGTGTATGTGTTTGAGTGAGCGAGGGATCCAGTAAGGGAACTGCGCCTATTTAGTAGGTAAATTATGGGGACAGGTTGGGCAGTAGAGAGTACAGAGAAAGTGATGAAAGAGTGGGAGAGAGGAAGAAAGAAAAAGAGTGAAAGAGACAGAAAGAGACAAAGAGGAGAGAGAAAAAGAGTGAGAGAAGGGAGAAGGAGAAAGTGACAGAGAAAGTGAAAAGAGGGAAAGAGAATGTGAAGAGAGGGACAGAGAGAGAAGAGAGAGAGATATCCCACAGCCCTTATAACACCCCTGTGTTTGTTATAGAAAAGAAATCTGGTAAATGGCGTTTTTTGCATGATTTGCGGGCTGTTAATAAAATTCTCCAACCCGTGGGAGCGCTGCTGCGGCCTCCCCAATCCAAATTTGATTCCCCAAGAATGTGATCTCATGACACTTGTCCACTATTTCTCAGAAACCCGCCCTTTTTGCAGCCCTAATTGGCCTCATGGGCGAACCACGGGAACGTTACAAAGCGGTATATAAGTCTAACTCTATTGCTATTGCTATTGCAGTCTTGCACTTTTCTACTATTCAGCCCTTTCCTCCTCCTTTCAGTAGCAGCAGTGCTGTTTAGAAAGAGTGATTCAGAGATTGGAGATGCAGAGTGCAAAGATGTCATTGGTTTGGCTCTGGCCTTCACTCCCTTGCCTGAGCTCCCTGTGGGTCACAGCATGTAATCATGGATCCTTGTTCTCCTCTTCTGCTCTATTTTCCTCCTAAGAAACCCAGAGCAGTCACAGCTGGATTCCCCTTTCAACACAATGCAAGTTTGAGAAGCAACAGGAGGCGCCTTATTTGACTGAAAAACATGACTCAAGAAGAGATTGTTGTTATCTTTACTTAGGAAGAGAAGCTTCCAAGCTGCTGAACTGAAATATTTGCCTGCTGTTTTGACTTTGTTACTTAAAGCTTACCTTTTACTCCCCTGTACATTGCTCCAATTGTATCTCTCACACTCCCACTGCAAGTTCCACGCTGTTGCCTGGTGCTGATCCTGCAGAATGTAGATTTTTAAAAAGTAAAGATATCCTCCAGCTGAAAATCATTTGTAGTGACTGTATCCATGCTGTTTTCTTGACAACTTTAAGGAAGCAATTGTCAATGCTGTTTTCTCTTTTTATATTTTTCTTTCATTTGGACCTTTAGTCTAGTCAAGAACTCTGAAATGGGCAAGCAACCTTAGAGAGCCGAGGTGGCGCAGTGGTTAAATGCAGCACTGCAGGCTACTTCAGCTGACTGCAGTTCTGCAGTTCGGCTGTTCAAATCTCACTGGCTCAGTGAGACTCAGCCTTCCATCCTTCCGAGGTGGGTAAAATGAGGACCCGGATTGTTGTTGGGGGCAATATGCTGACTCTGTAAACCGCTTAGAGAGGGCTGAAAGCCCTATGAAGCAGTATATAAGTCTAACTGCTATTGCTATTGCTATCCAAGAATTTATTTTATTTGGTAAATGCTAGAGTAGGTGCTACTAGGTGCTGTCCTCGACTGAAGATAGCACCTAGCGCATGGGTATCAAAACTCACATCGTCACGGTGGCGTCACATGACATATTGGGACTCCCCCCCCTTGCTAAACCAGGCATGGGAGTGGCCAGCATGTGACACATGTAGCCCATGAACTGGGAGTTTGGCAGCCCTGATCTAGCAGCACATATATTTCCTTGATTGAATCCACTGCTTCTAGATCGTGATGGCTCTCCAAACTAGGTGTAGGTGGCTTTACTAAATTCTGATTTTAGATAAAGAGCCTAAAAAACAAGAAGCCTAGAAATGTTGAATTGATAGCTGTTATGACTCAGCAGAAGTTTGCTGTGAGTTGAGTTGGGATGCAGGGTTAACAATGCAGCTGGGGCTCATTGGTGTCATTTTCTGGAGATAAAAGCATGGATGGTGCCACGCCCTGGTTGCAGAAGTCAACGTTCATCGTTCGTTCATGGTTCATTGTTCATCGGTCATGGTTTTTGTTTGTGAGAGACACTTGGAGAAGTGATTTGCTTTCTGTAACCCTGATTCAAAGAGACACTTGGAGAAGTGCTTTGCTTTCTTTTTGTACACCTGGTTTTGCCGTAAGAGATCTTTGTTTTGCATTCTGTTATCTTCTTGCCAGAGACTTTATTTATGTTCATTTTGGGCTCGCAGCCAGTCTGAGCCAAGGAGTGATAAAGTTATTTCCTTTTAAGTCTGTCTGCCTGTTGTCTTTGAACGAGTGAAGGAGGGGGGACAGAACAGATAGCTATCTTCAGAGGCTAACCATGTAAAGAATATTATCTTATGTCAATCTGAAGGTTGCCATGGCATGAAGGACTATGACTAGGTCTTAAAACCAGAGTTTGCAACTAGATATGCACTACAATCATACTCGCTTCTTTTATTTACTGAAACTGTATTAATTTCAGTGAAGTTTTAGTTATTTTCTTTCAAACAGATCAGAGGGAGTCGCCATAAAACATCCATACAATGAAACGTTAGATGACAAAGATGTTGGGAGAATTAAGAATTGTTTAGGATGAAATGCAGAAATCCATTCTCAATGTATTCAATCCTGAAGCTAAAAAAAAAATGGAGAGGATCCGACGTGTCAGCCATATCTTATTTTATATATATATATATATATATATATATATATATATATATACACATACATACATACATACATACATACATACATACATACATACATACATTAGTGTCACAACCCCTGGTAAGCCCCAATTATGGGAGGAAGCTAACTGCTTCCAACATCTGTCAATCGGCTCGTCACAAGAGTCCATCACGACAGAAACCCAATATTTTTACTGTTGCCTTTTGTTATATTTGTGTTTTTATTTGTGCTGATAAATAAATAAAGGGAGACTAGTATAGATCTATTTCAAGCTATTTAGCTCTCATCAGCTAGCCACACCCTTACTGGGATTCGAATCTGTGCTGTATTGCATCTTAGGCAAACATCTTAGCCATCAAGCCACAGGTCTAATATATATCTTCTTCACTAATATATACCTTCTTCCCTGGCTTCAGCTGATAAGGAGGAGACCTGTGGCTTGATGGCTAAGACGTTTGCCTAAGATGCAATACAGCACAGGTTCGAATCCCAGTAAGGGTGTGGCTAGCTGATGAGAGCTAAATAGCTTGAAATAGATCTATACTAGTCTCCCTTTATTTATTTATCAGCACAAATAAAACACACACACACACACACATATATATATATAAATTTGCACACAGACTAAACTCAAGCAAACCTTGTCCCCAATGAAAATAGTGGCAGAAAGCATTGGCTTCATGTTGCTTTACTGTAATGCCATCCATCTGACTTCAATACTGGAGAGAGGGAAGAGCAGATGCTGTAGCATTAGTATAATATATTCCTGGCATCTTAGCCTTGTCAGAAGATGAGCCACTACATTCTCCACCATCTCAAGCTTCCAGAGGGTTGTGCTGCAAATGGCAACTCTATGTCTAATACAAAAGGCGTCTTCCCTCAAGATTATGAAAGCGTTAATTACGACCTGTGTGTCTCCATCTGATAAACAAGCTTTGCAGTCTCCTTACTTGGCACACGCTAAGGATATCCATTGCAAATCTTGCATATTCTCCTACCAAGCCACCTTGTGCTGGCTTTTGTTATCTCTTCCCTTCCCTCCTGCCTCCCCCGTCCTCCCCCCTTCTGTCATTTCTTCTAAGAGTTCTGTAAAGTTTATATGTGATTCCTAGGCAATTCTCCATAGCAGTTTCCATGGCCTCATTTGACAGCATCATATGCTGTATTTTTAAAGGCAATTTTCTGAAATGAGGCAATTTTGTTCAAATAAAGTCTTACCCATTTACTTTATAAACACTAAAAGGGCATCCAAAGACAGTTGTTTTAAAATCACGAAAATGCCATAGAAAATGAATTAATAAATACATATTATTTATATAATATACGTATTTATTTTCTTATGCTGAACTATTTAACGAGGGAAAAGTGCTAATACAAAGCATTAAAGGATCAGCACAACCTCAAGACTCTGGTAAGCATAGCAATAGGAAAAAGGAAACGAACACCCATTATCTTAGAACAAGTACAAAACTCGAGGTCAAAATATGTATATTATTACTTCTTATACCTCTTAATGGACTTTTGCTGATTAGGACAATGATGTATTTTTACCATTTCTTAATTGTTCAGTGATATCATATAGGAAGATCTTTTTTTTAATCAAAATATTATAGAAGGTGTTGTTGTTTACACTTGTCTGAACGGTGGGGAAGTTATCTCTTTATGGATCTTTTTTTATACTTAATTGTTTTTTTCTTTTTGCACTATTTCTTTTCTTTTTGTATTTTTCTTCTAGTTTGCATTATTATGTATCAGGCATACATTTCTTTTTCCAGAGCAGTATAATCATTCTTTGCTTTCAGATCTACACTTCTTTGTATTTTAGGAGAGTCCTAATCAGCGGTGGGATTCAAATAATTTAACAACCGGTCTTCTGCCCTAATGACCAGCTGGGTAGGCATAGCTTGGTGGTCTTGTGACTGGGTGGGTGTGGCCAACTCAATGTCACTCAGGTCGATGGGCGCTTCGCCTTAGCTGTTACAATGTAATCAGGGTTAACCGGAGAGGCAGTTTCTGTAAGCAGGGCAATAAAGATTAGACTAGAAACAACACCAGAATGTTTCCTTCCTGCCTTCCTTACAGAATTAGCCCTGTAAAGTGGGGAAAAAACAAAAGGAGATTTCTTCCAACAACCGGTTCTCCGAACTGCTTAGAAAGTTACCAACCAGTTCTCCCGAATAGGTGCGAACTGGCTGAATCCCACTACTGGTCCTAATACTGAAGGTATAGGTAAGAAGAAAAGAATGGCATCTTTAACATATAGTGATTGATCCAGAGCAGGGGTGGGTTTCGACCGGTTCGCACCGGTCCCTGCGATCCGGTTGGTCGCCGAACCCGGAAGTAAGTAACTTCCGGGAACGGCGAAGGCCCCCCCCGCGCCCGCGCGCGCCCGCACACCCGCGCCCGCTCCTTACCCGGTTTTTACGAATTCTGCGCTTCTATGCATGCGCAGAACGCATACAGCGCCTGCGCGATCCTCCAGGAGCAGCTGGAGCATCGCGCAGACGCTAGTACGCATGTGTGCGCCGCGTGCGTTTCGCGAGGATGCCGCGTGCGTGCGCGAGGATGCCGCCAGCCTCGTTCCAACCGAACCGGTTGGAACGGGGCGAGAAACCCACCCCTGATCCAGAGTCATATTAACATTCCTTTTAGAGCAGAGTCTAAAAGACAACAATAATAGAACATAAATTAAACCTTATTCCAGCTGCTCAGGGAGATTCTAATAGAAGATTGTTACTGACCTTTATTGAACGTTTTCCGAAGATCCAGTGTGCACAGAGCAATGTTGTTGTTTCTCTGTCTCATTTTAAAAAAGGAAGCTAATTTTACATTGTTTAATGCAACTCCCAATTAAATACCAAGCAAGAACAAACAAACTCATTATTCAGGTTCTTGTATATAGTTCCCATTTAATAGCTTCTTTCAGGTTCCTTCAACAAGAGTTACTGGCTCAGAAGTCAAAGATAATCTCCCTGTCCAAACTTCTAACAATAAAATAAATACAGATTATTTGTTTAAGAAATACTTCTTGATCACTAACTTCTTCTCTGGAATACTTTCCCCCAAGAGATTTAATTAGTTGTGAGTTTATTGGAATTTAGAAAAGCAATTTAAAAAAAGAGGTTACTTTAAGAGGCTTTTGAAGAGGAGACAAATTGGCTTCATATCCATCCTGATCTATAGCTGCAATTAATTACTGTTTTTAGCATTGTTCCTCAGTTTTGATTAGGTTTTATTTTTCATAAAGGTGTTATTGTTTTTTAAACAAGGTTTGTTATCTGTATGTTTTACTGTTAGGAATTTTTTCCTTATATGTAACCAACATCTACTACAGAGGTGAGTTCCTACCAGAATATGATTATTTCACACTATCATGCTCATATTTATAAAACTCAGTGCCTCTGTGAAAGGTAAGGATGACTACTGCGTTTGTGGTGCAATCAGAACATTGCGTGTGTTGAAGTTGTTTTAACGCAAACCAAAGATGCCTTTTAAAAAAGAAGTTTACATCATATTCTTATGCATGCCAGTGCTGTGTGTGAGGTAATTTAGGGTGGTTCTGACAAGTGTCGTCGGCATCTTCATACCCGGTCACATGAGCGGCAAGACCCTCCCATCCGGTCACAGGGGTGGCAAGCCACTCCCACAAAGGAGGCCACACCCACAGAGTAGGTTCGAACAATTTTTGAAACGCACCACTGATCTACTACATAATGGGTGATGGAGATCAATATCCATGGAATATGAAAATAGCAATAGCAATAGCAATAACACTTAGACTTATATACCACTTTACAGTGCTTTCCAGCCCTCTCTAAGTGGTTTAAAGAGTTAATATATTGCCCCCAACAATCTGGGTCCTCATTTTACCGACCCTGGAAGGATGGAAGGCTGAATCAACCTTGAGCCTGGTGAGATTCAAACTGCCAAATTGCAGACAGCTGGCAGGCAGCAGAAGTAGCCTGAACTACTGCACTCTAACCATTGCGCCACCGTGGCTCATATATGAAACTTGGTGTGATGAAGAGCAAACAATAAATATGTTAATGAAGGAAACAAAAGGTAGAAAAATATGTTGTGTCTCTGTGAACTAAAAAGAAAGATGGAATGATCCTGCTGGATATATCGCCCTCCACCCAGCAACCCCCATCCCATTGTCCAATCTGCAAATCCCTCAGGTGTCATGTGGATTGCATCGCCAAGAAGCATCATCAGGTTGGTATGCAGCATGGTTGGCCTTGAACAACTCTAAACAACAGCCATCAGCATGTGCAGTAGATGGTGAGAACAAAACTCCCTCTTAACAATCTCTCCTGTACCAAACCTCCCCTCCCAAATACCAGCTCCCCCCCCCCCCCTGTTTCAATGGCAGCCGAAAGCGAATAGCGAAACACAGTGGTGGGTTTCAAAAATTGTTCGAACCTACTATGTGAGTGTGGTCTCCTTTGTGGGAGTGGCTTGCTGCCCATGTGACAGGATATGAAGATGCTGAACCACCTTAAATTACCTCACACACAGCACTGGCATGCATAAGAATATGATGTAAACTTGTTTTTTAAAAGGCATTTTTGGTTTGCATTAAAACAACTTCAACACACGCAATGTTCTGATTGCACCACAAACGCAGTAGTCATCCTTACCTTTCACAGAGGCACTGAGTTTTATGAATATGAGCCTGATAGTGTAGAATAATCATATCCAAGGACCAGTGGTGGGTTTCAAAAACTTTTGGAACCTCTTCTGTAGGTGTGGCCTGCTTTCCGGGTCCACTGGTGGAACCTCTTCTAACCGGTTCGGTAGATTTGACGAACCGGTTCTACCGAATAGGTGTGAACTGGTAGGAACCCACCTCTGGCAAAACAGAGGCTGACATACACCATGTAAAATAGAGAATGGAAGGGAGATAAAGAGAGAGAGAAGACAGGAGAGAGCAAAGTAGAAGGGAGGGAAAGAGTAGGAGAGAGGGACGGTGTGGAAAGAGAGGAGAGGAGAGGGAGAGAGCAAGGGGAAGTAGAGAGACATGGCAGAGGGTGGAAAGGATGTAGGGAAGAAGAGAGAGCAAAAGAAGAGTTGAAAATGAAATAGGCTATAATATGGTGTATGGAAAGCAGAAGAGCAAATAAAAATTAAAGACGCTTGATGACAAGAGGAATTGATATATTATTGAATATTCAAAAAATGTTTGTTAAGATGTAATGGTATACTTTGGATTATATTATATGTATGTTAAAAAAATAAAATAAAACTTTTGGCAAAAAAAAATAAGGCCATAGAAGAACCAATACTGAGAAGTAAGATCCTGCATTTGTGTAGATTATACACAAACTGCAGCAGATATCCAGCTTGCTAGCTGGCATCCAGCAGTGTCAAAATGAAAAAGAAAAGAGAAACAGAAGGCTACAATGCATGTGAATGAAGATGGCCTGATCTTAAAGAATGCCATTGATGATTGCATGCCAGAAGATGAAAGTGTAGGCTTAATTATGAATAAAAGGGCTTGGTGTTATGTAATTGTGTTATGTGATATCCATATGAGCATATACAAAACTAGGGAAACCATAATGTGATAGCTGCAGGTCAGGCTCCAATAATTGGTAAATATGAAAGAACCAGGATTAACTTATCGGAAAATGGTGTTAACATTCTCAGGGATTGCAACTGGGGTGTGGGGTGACATCATCTATTAGGAATAGGGAATGTTTGGTATCAGGCAAGAGAACAGAAAATGCAATTGGCCATTTTGATGAGTATGAAAAGAATGAATAAGGATGGTGAATGTTTAATGAACATCTGCTTAGACAAAAGGACCATTAGGAAAAGTAATTATTATTTCACGAGTTACAAACTAACTTAGAAAAAGTAAGTATGCATAAATATGGAAAAGGAAAAAAAAAAACAATGTCATCTATTATTCCATTACTCAAAATGTTATGTTAAGGTTGAAAGGTTTAGAGCAGTAATCCCCAACCCCCGGTCCGCGGACCGGTGCCGGGCCGTGGAGTACCTGGCACCGGGCCGCGCAGCGGCCAGGGGCCATGATCGCTGCAGCAGCCGGGGGCCATAGTTTCTTTCTGTATGCAAATTAGGGCTAACTGGCACAAGGGGTGTTACTGGACCACTGGTGGCACTCTGACGTCACCAGCGGCCCACCGCCCCCCTGTGTCCAGCGCCGCCCTTCTCATTCCTTTTCAGCGCTTCAGCGCTGGCCAATTCCTGAAAAAAACCTAAGAGCGCCTGCGCAGCTATGTAGGGCTAGCGTAGACAGCGCTAGTAGCGTAGCCTTGCGTAGGCGCAGTTTGTGCTATGCTATCTACGCTAGCCATACTGAACTGCACCTGCGCAAGGCTACGCTACTAGCGCTGGTCATCGACGTATTCCACCGAAACCGCGAACAACGCCCCCCCACCCCTGCGCGCACTCAGCGGACCACGGTAAAATTATCAAAGGCTGACTGGTCCGCGGCGATAAAAAGGTTGGGGACCACTGGTTTAGAGAGCTTGTGATGGAGCCCTCCTGAATGTGGGACTGAATAGATTTTGGTACTATCAGGTGTAGATCTTAGGGGGGAACTGGACATGGAAGACTATGAAAGAAATGAAAGAAACTGGAATGAAAAGAAAAATGCAAGAAAAGAGAGCATTAGAACTGCATTAAGAAGTATTAGAAGATAGATTAGTGTTCCAATAAACAGATGTAAAGAAAAATGATACGGAAGCTGCTTGGAATGAAATTGAAATGAAATAGAGAGTGTAACTAATGGAGCGAGTGGACAGAATGGAAAAGGATGTGGGTGGAATGTTGATGAGAAAGAGGCTGTGGACAAGGAAAATGCATGTAAGATCATCAGTGCTGCAAAATAATTGAGGAGGAGGAAAAATATGCAAGATCATACACATTATTTTGTAATGTACACGAGGAATATATATGGCTGCAAGAATATAGTTAACAAAGAATGGCTAAGATTAAATGAGGTAGAGATAATGCAGAGGGGTTTTGATGAAAATAAATATTTTACAAGCGAGCTAAACAAGGAAGCAGAAGCAGAGCTAATAAAATCAAAAAATAAAAGTGATGAAATCATCTGAATTATTACTGAAGTAAGGGAATGTTAGAAGGAATAAGTCAAGGATCTACAGAGGAATGGTAATGATAAATCAGAATGGAACAGAAATGAATGATATAAAATGTTAGTGTCGAAAGAAATTTTGATTTTAAAAAGTCATGCATGTTATGGACACATTAAAAAAAAGTACACTGCAAGTAGATGGGTGAACTGCCGAAATATTAAAACAGAGATGTTGTTTGGTTATGAAATAGCTGTGTGACTTTTTCGGCATGTATCTGAAGAGTAATCCATGTCTTAACAATGGGAAGATTGCAGTAACTGTTCTCCTGTAGTAAGGGAAATGCAATAAGAATGAATGCAAAAGTTATGAAGGATTAGATTAATTGTGCCTGTATGCTGACTGAAAGGTGGACACCAGTGGTGGGTTTCAAAAATTTTTGGAACCTCTTCTGTAGGTGTGGCCTGCTTTCCAGGTCCACTGGTGGAACCTCTTCTAACTGGTAGATTTGACAAACCGGTTTTACCGAACTGGCGTGAACCGGTAGGAACCCACCTCTGATGGACACTGAACCAAGAATTTCAATTATACATTGCTGAGATGAGCATTTTGCATTACACTTACTAATTTTTCCTCCTGTGTTGAACATATTAATCTGAATTATGACATCTTATTGTTCATTAGCATGATTTGCCTGTAACTGCTATTGCTGAGTTTTATTTTTATTCTATTTGTATTTTCAACAAAACAATATAATATTGAGTTGGGTTGTGTTTTTTTTTGAAAAAGTGGAACCCCAAAGATAGAATGGATAGCAATTCATAATCAGATAGGAAAGTACAACTTAAGTTGTCTGCCTTGGACTTTTCTTACTGAGTTCTAATTTGTAATATTAATACTTGAAATACACACATACACAACAGAGGTGGGTTCCTACCGGTTCGCACCGGTTCGATAGAACCGATTCGTCAAATCTACCGAACCGGTTAGAAGAGGTTCCACCAGTGGACCCGGAAAACAGGCCACACCTACAGAAGAGGTTCCAAAAATTTTTGAAACCCATCACTGATACACAAGCACACACACATATTTTTACACATGCAAGAGTGTCTAGCATTTCTCTGTTATTAAGAGAAAACTGGTAGAATTCTCTGATTCTGCAATTACCACATCTTCCAATTCCAGTTCAGGCATAGGCTGTCTTAATTCTTTATTATTTAAACTTAGGAGGTGCTTCTTCCTAGTTTGGATTCTGCACATAGAATGGACTATTAAAAAAGTACTGAGTATGTTTGTGTATGTCTGCTGACAGTTCTGATTTTACTTGACTTCTTAGTCACACTATCTTGGTTGGGAATTAGAAAGTGGTCATCTCAACAGACCTGGATAACATGAGTTGAGGAAGGCCAAGTTCTATAGCAATAGCATACAGCACTTTCTGGGCAGTTTACAATGTCAGCATGTTGCCCCCCCCAAAAAACAGTCCTCATTTACTGACTTTGGAAAGGCTTGAGGCCAGTCTGAATCAAACTTCTGGCAATGGCCAAAGTTAGCCTGCAATACTGTATTTTAACTACTGCGCCATCAGGGCTTTTGTGTACACATTGAAATATAAATATACATTTAAGATGTTTAAATATTTTTATAAACATTTAAATACAGGTTCAAGTGTAAGATCATAGCCGTAAACCCAATTTTGTATAAGTAAAAGTCTGAGTCAGTAAAAGAAACAAACAAAAACTTTTTTTTTTAAAAGCACATTAAGCATATAAATCAGTAATTGACTGGTGCTCCCAGGGAAAGATATAGCACTTAAAATGACTTTTAACTCAAGACTCAACATTGATTAGATTTGGGATGGCTGTCCCTTTAATATAGAGTTGTATATTTAAAAAAAAAACACTAGACTTGTAAAAGGGCATAAATAATGCATTCAAATAAATAAGTCTGGGAGCAGTGTAATTACCAGCTTTGCTCCTAACCTCACCTATAAAACTCCCAAAGGCAATTGCTAGAAATTTTGTATATTGCCATAGGAATTAATCATCTAAATGAAACCAAGTGTATCCATTTTGTTGCACAAAGTTTCTTTTTTTAAAAGAAAAATCACTGGCTTTTGTTGTTTTTTTCATTGTAGAAGAATACTAATAACAACCATAAGATTATTCTGACTAAGAGACCCAAAAACCCATGGTGCGGTAAAATTATGCAACTATTTTAAATCCAAGGGCTCTTGGTTTTAGTGCCAAGAAAGGAAATGTTCTAGTCTGAAACGTAAGTGAGATGATGCCAGTCGGAGTAAATAATGTTGAGCTATATAGGCCTCTACTCTGACCTGAAATATGGCAACTTCCTACATTATCCAAAATGGAGGACATTGTTTAAACATTTAACCTAGAGAATCACTTTTTTAAACATGTTTTTCTTCTACATAAATTACTTCCTTGACTGCATTAATTTTATTTTCTTCTTGAATGGAAGAAACAAAATTGAGAAGATTGAGATGGAGCTGTAACAGATACCTCCCTAAGCTATTGGAGAGGTATTCTGTATTTATTGGCTTGAATGAAGTAGGTATATCTGATGAAACACAGCTGGCTTCCAGCGGTTGGTTTAGCCCCACGTTTCCCCCATGTGTGGACTTCAATTCTCAGAATTCTTAGTTTACAATAATTCTAAGAATTAAAAGTCTACACTTCTGGAGCACGACAGGTTGAGAAAGGATAAAATACAACAATGTTTTCCCTCTATCTAGTGGTGATTGAATGAAAGAGCCTGAAAGAATGGGAAATCATAAATATCATTGACTTAGAACCACAATTGGGACTAGAATTCTGTGGCTAAGCAAAGTAGTTGTTAACTGTACCCAATTTTATGACATTTTTGCCATGGGTGTTAAGCAATTCATTGGTTGTTAAGTGAATCATTCAATCATTGAGCAACTCTGACTCCCCCATTGGCTTTGCTTCTTAGAAGCTGACTAGGAGGCCATAGATGGCAATCACATGACCCCAGGGCATTGCATCTATCAGACCGCCTCCTGCCAATCACCTCCCAAAGACGTATTAGATCGCACAGACTAGGCCTCCTCCGGATTCCATCTGCCAGTCAATGTTGGCTGGCGACCCCCCGGGGGAGGGCCTTCTCTGTAGCTGCTCCGGCCCTATGGAACGATCTCCCCATTGAGATCCAGACCCTTACTACCCTTCCGGCCTTCCGCAAAGCAACCAAGTCCTGGCTGTTCCGGCAGGCCTGGGGCTGTTGAATTATCCAGCCCCATCCTATGTTATGACTGTTGTTGAATTTTTAATTGTTGTTTTTTATTTTTATATCCCCCCCTTCCCTTTTTATTTGTAAGCCGCCCTGAGTCTTCCGAGAGTGGGCGGCATACAAACTAATTAAATAATAATAATAATAAAAAATAAATACATGCCAGTTGCTAAGCATCTGGATTAGGAGCCGTGGTGGCACAGTGGTTAGAGTGCAGTACTGAAGGCTACTTCTGCTGACTGCAGTTTGGCAGTTTGAATCTCACCAGGCTCAAGGTTGACTCAGCCTTCCATCTTCCCAAGGTTGGTAAAATGAGGAAACAGATTGTCAGGGGCAATATGCTAACTCTATAAACTGCTTAGAGAGGGCTGTAAAGCACTGTAAAGCTACTGGTATATAGGTCTAAGTGCTATTGCTATTTTGATCCTGTGGCTGTGGGGATGCCATGAGGGTTGTAATTGTGGCTTATTTGTTTAGGAAAATAAGTGTGATTTCATAGAGGGTTATACAATTGGAAATAGTATGAAGGTAATGTAAGTTTCCCTTGTTCATAAAAGGTGAGCTGATCAATTTAATTGGAAAAAAAAGTGTACTCCCCATTCAGAATACATTAGATATGGGGGAAAGGTAGATTAGGCAATCTTCATCATTTAGTCCTTGAAAAAGCAAAGCAATTTTCATACTGTGTTCTTCTATATATATGACATTACTGTGTGCAGAACCGGACAATTAATCTGTTTAGGTTGGCAAGGGGGTTATTTAATTGGAAGCAACTGTCCCAGGACTTGGGAAAGTGTCTTTTTGAATCTTGTTGTCTATAGAGTATATGCTTTATTTCTGAGATTTGTCTTCTTTCGGAATTATGACAGAATTGTTATTTCAAGATGAATTTCATGAATCCTTTCAACCAGGATCTCCAATATTTGCGAATCAGGCAGTTCATTGAACCTACAAGGAAATGATACAACAACTTGGCTGCTGTGGTAGGTGTGACCAGTCTCAAAATATCCATTTCACAAGAAAGTAAGCGGTAGACGTTGAAAAACATTGAAGCTGTCCAAAAATCTAAATCCAAGACAAGGACAAGGGGCATCTGGGTTACAAAACAACCCTCCTTCTAGATTTGCCATTTCTTCCTCTCAGCCTATTTGATTGCTCTCGGCCCTGCCTGAGCCTGTTAATTTCTATCCACTTTCTCCCATTAATGAAGTATTTTCCTGGAGGAATAGCATCTGATAACATTTCAGGAAAAAAATCAGTAACTTCTAACAGCTTACCATTTCTACTTTCTAAGAATGCCTCTGATTCCAGGAGGTCTACTTTTTTGGTGCCAACATGGTTGGCTGCTAGCCAGAAAGATAGGAAGCTGGATGCCTCCCACAGTCCAGTGATAAACAAACTCAGGCAGAACTTTTAGAAGCCAACAGTTCTTTTGATCTAGAGCTAAAGATGGCAATTATAACATGGTCAAGGCTTGGCATGAGTCAAGACCTGGAAACCTATAAACAAAACAATGAATCTAAGAGGAATAGAATCCTCTTAGAATTCAGATTTTTTTTATATAAATTTTTATTTTAAACACATCAACACATCAACAAAAACAAACACATGACTTAAAACAACATAGGAACAAGAAGTTCCATCATATATCATACAGCAGTTCCGTATCGGTTTCTTTACAGTTAGTGTTTTCCCTTCTATACATTTCTATCTTGCATTCATGGTCCCCTTAATCATTATCCATTTTTATGTACTATTCTATATTTATTTATGCTTAGCTATTTATAACCAAATATTGTTTACCTATATTGTGCTTTATATTCTTAGTGTCATTTATTCTCTTACATACAATTATAGGTAGGGAAAAAAAAGAATTCAGATTCTATCAGGGATAAAATCCAGAGTTCAAAGTACAGCATGACATAATAAACATGATGAGTTGAAGCTGGGAAAATTATTTCAAACAAACAAATGAATAAATCCAGCCCAATGAAATTAAGCCCTTGGTCTCATGGTCCATGGAATTTCCAATTTCTGCTACTTTGTCTTACCTTGCTTTGTCCAAGAGGAATTACGCTGATGCTATAAGAATTGTGGTTTAATTAATAAACTTTTATTAACTATAATTATTCTGGGAGCCACCCTTGTGTACATTCTCTTCAGTATCACCTTGATGAAAGGTACTTGGAGGTAACTGGTGTTTGTCTTTGAAATATTTCCCACTTGGGAAAAAAAATATTAGATAACCTTGGCACATAAAATGTATCAGTTGCAGTGGAAATAAAAAATCACACTATTTAAACTCACATTAATTGTGACGTACCTGCAAGTATATAATGATACAATTTCAGTTACTACAATTACTGTTTTTCTTTGGGGCTCTATAGCTCTTCCTGTGAACTACTGATTTGCTAATGGTAGCTTTTAATCCTAAAATGTAAATGGCCTTGGTTTTCTTTGGGGATTGAAGCGACAAGCAAGTTAAAAGTCTCTTAGCGCAACCCATCCTACAGGGTTCCTGTTGTGATGAAAACAGGAAGAGGAAGGAGTATTATGTATGCTGTTGCCTTGAGTTACTTATAAAGTAGTAAAGGTGGGATAAAAATCCAGTAATTAAGTAAATGAATATGTACATCTGCACCAGTGGTGGGATTCAAATAATTTAACAACCGGTTTGCTTCCTTAGTGACCAGCTGGGTAGGCGTGGCTCAGTGATCATGTGACTGTGTGGGTGTGGCTAACTCAACGTCACTAAGGTCGATGGGCGCTTCGCCTTAGCTATTGCAATGTCATAAGGGTTAACCAAAGCAGCAGTTTCTGTAAACAGGGCAACGAAGATTAGCAAGAAACAACACCAGAATGTTTCCTTCCTGCCTTCCTTAGAGGATTAGCCCTATAAAGTGGAAAGAAACAAAAGAGATTTCTTCCAACAACCAGTTCTCCAAACTGCTTAGAAAGTTACCAACCGGTTCTCCTGAATAGGTGCGAACCGGCTGAATCCCACCACTGATCTGTACATATGATTCCTAATCTGCTTTAGGCAGAGTACCAAAGATTTCATGACCTCAATCCCAGAGATTCAATGAATATTTTTTCCCTTAAATCTTTTTTTGCTTATTGAGGATGACAGTCACTCACAACCCTTCCTACATTAAAAAAGAAGAAGCAGGTTTTTTTCCTTTTTTTTAAAGGGAAAATCTTTGCATAGAAGAAACCGCATTGTGACATTCATGTGTTGACAGCTGTCAATTTCCTTATTGCTCTTCACATTGCAATTGGGGAGAGAGAGAATCTTTTTACATTATTATTGTTTTAATGGGAACATTTGGTTAATAAAAGGCATTAATTGGCAGGAGTCTTTTCTGGCCCTTGTGCTCAAATTGCTAACTGATTTATGTACAATATGTTAACAATGATCAGGTTCCCAGAGGCATTCCTCTTTAAAACCAATCTTTTTCATTGAAACAGGCAAATAAATAATTAGCAATACCAAACAGTTATACTTTTTGTTTGTTTTCTTTCCATTGTCTGTTCTTTGAATGAAAATATTTCAGGAAATGTAACCATTGTTGCGTGAGAAAATGCAAAAGTTGAAATTAAGATTGCTCTTGCATGCTACCATATAAAAGTATACTCTTTGTGGGCCTATTTGCCTACAAAAATCTCTGAATGTTGTCCATGAAAGTATCGGGTTTTTCAGCTGAGTTGAAATTATGCATCTTACCAGTATAGGTAGGACCAACTTCGTTGATTGGAACTGCCTGTCATAGTTACCTGTTCTGACGCCCCTCATCCCACATCAATATACTCCGATCCAAAGATAAGTTACGACATTTAATTAACAGACAGACAGGTCCTTGGCAGCAAACCGGCACAGACAAGCTTGGGCAGCAATCCAGCACAGATAAGCCATGGCAGCAATCCAGCCTGCCAAGCTCACAATAATGTTCTCCGACATTAGTTCCTGCATTGACTTCTGCAAGAGAGGCGTGTGCACAAGCAGTCCTTTTATAGTCTGGAGAGGAGCCTAATGACCACCAGCTGAGGGCAATTACCTCCTGTAATTGCATAATTGTTCCTTATTAGCTCTCCAGTGCCGGGCATCTAGGAACAACTCCCTTGGCTCCTCCCCACTGCTGACGTCTGGATCACACTCCCTTGTCTCCTCTCCACTGCTCCAAGGCTCAGGTGCCTCCTGGTGGCCAACCAGCCTCTCTGCGCCCTGCTCAGAGTCAGAACCCTGTCCAGGGTCCTCCACATACTCCAGAGCCGACTCATAGGGTCCCTCGCTGTCGGAGTCTGGTGGAAGCTCCAACGGCACCTGCTGGGCCACGACACTTACCTTACCTCTTAATTCCTGTCTCATCTTCTACTAGATTAAGAAATGAAAATTTTTTGAATAATACGATGAGTACTAAAAAAATTAATTTTTTGGGGGTAATTTTAAATTGTCTTCTGAATCATAATCCTGCATTATTTAAATGATCTGTGTTTGCTGAAGCAAGCAATGGGTAGGTTCCACAGTTGTGCTGTGGTACGATTTGCTGCAGATTGTAGCTTAACATATTTTTTTTTAATTTATTTTCAGCCCACCTTTATTATTTTTATAAATAACTCAAAGTGGCTAACATAACTCATATTCCTTTTGCCTCCTATTTTCTCAAAAAGAAAAAGGAAAGAAAAAGGAAAAAAAACAGGTCAGGTGGGCTGAGGGCTAGTGACTGGCCCAGTGATGGGTTTCAAAAATTGTTCGAACCTACTCTGTGGGTGTGGCCTCCTTTGTGGGAGTGGCTTGCTGGCCATGTGACCGGATGGGAGTGGTGTGCCGCCCACGTGACCGGATATGAAGATGCCGACGACACTTGTCAGAACCACCTTAAATTACCTCACACACAGCACTGGCATGCATAAGGATATGATGTAAACTTGTTTTTTAAAAGGCATCTTTGGTTTGCGTTAAAACAACTTCAACACACTCAATGTTCTGATTGCACCACAAACGCAGTAGTCCTTACCTTTCACAGAGCCACTGAGTTTTATAAATATGAGCATGATAGTGTAGAATAATCATATCCAAGGACCAGTGGTGGGTTTCAAAAAATTTTGGAACCTCTTCTGTAGGTTTTGCCTGCTTTCTGGGTCCACTGGTGGAACCTCTTCTAACCGGTTCGGTAGATTTGATGAACCAACTCTACCGAATAGGTGTGAACTAGTAGGAACCCACATCTGGACTGGCCCAAAGTCACCCAACCAGTTTTCATGCCTAAAGTGGAGCTAGAACTCTGTCTCCTGGTTTCTAGACCAGCACTTTAAGCACTAGACCAAACTGGGTCATGTTGTATGTATCCAGCCACTGCAGTTTATAAATCATAAGTTATGTCATGTCATTTTGTGTGAATGCCCCAGTGTTTCAAAAAATCCTCGTCTTCATGTAGTATAGCAATCCAGCCAATATTTAATGCTATATCTATGAAAGAGAAATAGATGTAGGAGAAAATTGCTTCAAGATGATGTTTACATGATATATTATTTCCTGCATGCTAATCTGCAGAATTAACTTGGCAGTGTGGAAATAAAATAAAATATATCTTTGCTTACTAGCAGGGAGGGGGGTGGTGGGAAACTCCTTGGAATGGAGAAAAATGTAATTAAAACAATTTTGACCGACATCAAAGTATACATAAATTTCAATGACTGAAAATTTATTTCATATTTGGTAGCAAATTTATACACATCCAAGATGCTTTACTTAGAAAAAGTAAGCTATACATAATGGAATGCCTTCTTTAAAAACTGGAAGCATTACATTCACTACATTCATAGGCTCTGGAGAAATACTACAGAAAGAAAGGCTTATAACAAAATATTCTAGAACAAAATTATAGGGGGGTTGCCCCCCCCAATGGTGGGATTCAAATAATTTAACAACCAGTTCTCTGACCTAATGACCAGCTGGGTAGGTGTGTCTCGGTGGTCATGTAACTGGGTGGGTGTGGTCAACTCAATGTCACTCACATCGATGGGCGCTTCGCCTTAGCTGTTACAATGTAATAAGGGTTAACCGGAGAGGCAGTTTCTGTTAGCAGGGCAATAAAAATTAAGCTAGAAACAACACCAGAATGTTTCCTTTCTGCCTTCCTTACAGGATTAGCCCTGTAAAGTGGAAAAAAACAAAATGGGATTTTTTCCCAATAACCGGTTCTCCAAACTGCTTAGAAAGTTAACAACCGGTTCTCCTGAATACGTGCGCACTGGCTGAATCCCACCACTGCGTCCCCCCAAAAAAGGACTAAGATTTTGCAAACATCACTCTGGAGAAAAATATATAGACCACATTTTATCCTTCGGATACCTTGGGGTGGTATTCCAAGCCAAATCCATCTCCCACATTATATGGCTCACACAGTCATATGCACATAGTCCCTTACAATTATCCAATCCAGATTTCTAAGAGTGCTATTCCACGAAGCTTTTTGCCTTTTAAATGCAGCAACCTGTTTAGAAAGTGGGATGAGCCCACTTGTTGCGGAAAAAAAACAGGACTTGGACTTTCCAAGATCTGGGAGAAGTAGTTTTTATTTGGCAGCCAAAGAAAGACCTTAGCAAAGGTAGCCATATGAACATTTGAACAGTGTTCTGAAGGAAAACATGTATCTTTATACCTTGTAGAAAGCGGAAATATCTAACTTATTTCTGATTGGTTATACAATTATTACCTTAAGGAAAAACACCTTATGACTTTGCATAGGAGCAAATAACTCTCTTGCTTCCCTTATCTGGGCCGCAGGCTTCATGTAAAGAGCTCTAGTTTCATTAGGACCACGTGGTTATGTGAGAACTTTAGTTGAACTTTGTGGCTAGGCCTACTAACTTCCCATTTTCTGCAGACTCACTTCCCCCTTTCTGCAGGCTTCAAACTTTATGTCAGGCCTGCAATTATATTCCTTTTAGAATTTTGGCCTGCCACACTTTCTCTTATTTCATTATGCTGTTTCATTAGTATAGTTGATGGGAGGGGGGAATAGACAGGAGTAGGATTGTGGAATGTATTGTTGTCATTCTTTACTAGAAGCCAAAATCATCTTTTGTCTCCGCACTTTTACACCTGACCGGAAGCAGCTGGGTGGAGTCGCCAGCATGGAAGAAGAAGATTGGACCATGTGATGGATTGTGGGTGTGGGGACAAGATCATGAGCCGAGGTGGCGCAGTGGTTAGGGTACAGTACTGCAGGCCACTTCAGCTGACTGTTATCTGCAGTTCAGCGGTTCTAATCTCACCGGCTCAAGGTTGACTCAGCCTTCCATCCTTCCGAGGTGGGTGAAATGAGGACCCAGACTGTGGGGGCGATATGCTGACTCTGTAAACCGCTTAGAGAGGGCTGAAAGCCCAATGAAGCGGTATATAAATCTAACTGCTATTGCTATTGCTATGAACTTTTAACTGGGTGGAATTCTGATGTCATTTCCAGAATTGGGATTAACACAGATGTGCTAAGATTTATTAAATTGGAACTTTAAGGATCGTTTTGCCTTAGATTCTAATTTAATTCTACATGATACTTGGAATGCTGACACTTTATCTTTTACTTATGCAAACAGAAGACAAAAGAGACTCTGCGAGGCTTTCCAGCCTGACTCTCTATGTTCACACTTATTGTCCAAATCTCACTTTACATCCTGCTTTACCCTGAGATTTAAGATCTGCATATGTCGGCTCTATTTAAGCTTTATTTTTCTAGTGATTCCTTGGCCACCATGATCCTTCTAGAGCTTTTGCTTCTTTCTGGAAAACTGAAATTCAGACTGATCCATGCTTCTTGTGCCAAGTCTTCTGACCATGGGACCTATCAAAAACTAGAGTTGCCATCTGGCAGTGGGTGTTTCAGAGAACTCACCAGGTACAACAGGGTGTTCCAGGCAATTACTACTAACAGTATATAAATAGAAACCTTTTTATGCCAACAAATTGCCCATTCAGTACTTCTTGATAAAAGCATTGTAAAATTCTTTCTTTAGCCCATTTTATAGCCATCCTATGATACAGGAGGGAAAGTATAACAATACCCTTTTTGCAGAGGGAATCTGCTTATGACATGAACAAAAGTGAGACTGCAGACTTTGTATTTCTACGTCCTTTCTATCCTAATTTTTATCCTGGCTTTGTTTGTCATAGAAATACAACCTGTTCTGAGAATGATTTCAAGTAGGTTTTTTTTTTACTATCTGACTGAAGTCTTAACATCTCTGGTGAAGTCACAAAATTTATTTCAGCTGCCAAGATTTTATAAAGGAAGCCACTTTTCTCCTTTTAGGACTATATGGATATATAAAGTGTCCTCCTGCTTCTCATCCAGTTTTATGGACTGAATCTACATCGTCAATGTTAAGTTTCATAATTTGGCATTTTTAGTATTTCAGTTTTTTTACTTACAAAGCTATTTTATCATTCAAATCATTTAAAATCTTTAAGTATTCTACTTTTAGACACCTACTTACTGTGTATTTTAGTTTGATCCATTTTTATTTCCATCAATTATTTAGTAAATGTTTATGTATATTAATTTGAGCTCAATAACCCTTTCACGACATTGTATAACATGCTGGTTAGTGACTGCAATAAAAATACTACTATTACTATAAATAATTGAATCCATATGTTATTGGTCAATTTTAATTATATTAGGAAGGCATGAAAAATGAGTAAAAGATGATTGCAAATTACATTTCAAAGCCTTAATAAAAATAGAGCTATATGGCTACTATCAAGGCAATTGCTGGACATATATATTTCTGGGCACACCATGCTCATACAATGATGTGATTTTAATAAGACAAACTGGTGAATAAAAGTGATGATATTTAAGTACTTATTTTCTCATAATCTCAGTATTAGCCAAGATGGCACATTTTATGGACACAGCTTATTGTAAGCTTATGTCTGGAAATGTTTGAATATTTTCTTTATAAACCTTCATAGCAAGAAGGGTCTTTTTCCTAGAAGTGTGTGTGTGTGTGTGTGTACGTACGTACGTATGTACCGGTATTCAAAATTGACAGTATCCTATTCAAGTTAAATACTAAACGCTGAGAAATGAGAGAGAAGCAGATGCTTGAATCAGTGTTAAAACTGCTAAAGTCAGCTAGATTTGATTGAGTGATTTGCCACTGGAATTCTTAGTATGAATCTGTTGAAATCAATAAAAAATAAACAAATCTTTCATGAAATTTTAAGAACATTCAAACCAATCGTAGTTTTTTAAATAATTAAATTCTCAGATGAACAATTTAAAAAGCTCAGAATGTTTGAATGCAGTACACTTATTAGAAGTAATTTAGAATGTCAGAAAAATGTCCCAGATGTGATTTTCAGCTTAGGATGAAAATCCTAATATGCTATATCAAGAGAATAATTTTCATTAATTGTATATGTTAAGTATCCCTTCCCTAAAATATTCATTTTATAGCAGTCTGTCTATATAAAGGTTCTGTATTTTCCAGTTTCTTGAGAAAATCACGGGTCAGTCTTGATTTGAAATGGGAAATTGTCCTCTGTCTTTAATGAGCTGATATTGATCTCTTGGTGGTTTTATAAGTGCTCATAGAAATAATGAGCTAAATATAGTTATTCATTTGCAGAACTATGCCATCTTTGTTCCTTCTAATTCTCTTTCACTTATGTATTCTCTGTCCATGAACATAGTGCTGATTTTTACACTCGAGATCTGGATTCAAATGTCACTCATTTCTTTTTTTTTTTTAATTGAAATTTTTTAAAAACAAGCTTTTACAAATATTTGCTTCCCACCCCCCCCAACCTCCCCCCACCCCCCCAACCTTCCCCCTCAGACTTCCCAGAACCAATACAAGGTATAAATCTTTAACAAAAACATGCCTAAATAAAGTTAAAAAGAAAAAAAGTTAATAACATCTTTCTCTTGAGCTTTAACTCCTCCTTGCGAGGCTAACTCTAAACAATTTATATCATTCCTAATTTCTTTAATCATAAGCTATCTGAAATTTCTTAGTCCCGTATTTATTTTGAATATAATCAATCCATCTTTTCCAGTCCAATTTATATCTCTCGTTTGAATGGTCCTTAAGATATGCAGATATTTTAGCCATCTCAGCTAGGTTTGTTACTTTCAATGTCCATTCTTGAATCGTAGGCAAATCTTCCTTCTTCCAGTATTGCGCCACCAACAATCTAGCTGCAGTTATTAAGTGCAAACTCAAGTTAATCTCTACAACTGTACAATCAGTAATTATACCTAACAAAAAAAAAGTCACTCATTTCTTTATGCAGCAAGAACTTTATGAATAGCTTTCTGGTATTAGAATTTGTATTGAGAAAGTATGTTTTATGCCATGGGTGGGTGACAATGGAAAAACGAAGTCATTTTGCTTAAAATTTTGGCAAATTAGGGAGAGGTAGAACTTGGAAGCAATCACCTACAAGTCAAGGTTTTTTTAAATAGAGATTCTTGAAAAAGTCTTTACATATTACTCTACTTCACAGGTTTAAACTTTCTTAAACATTGTCTCAAAATATACATTGCCTGTGGTAGAAGTATATTGTTCAGCAATTTAGGAGCTTAGCTTGAAGCAATAGTTTATTTATGCAGTCATAAGGTACAAGTCAATGGGAATATCTATGTAAGTTTCTCTGGGTTCCATCCAGAGGTGGGTTCCTACCAGTTCGCACCTATTCGGTAGAACCGGTTCGACAAATCTACCAAACCAGTTAGAAGAAGTTCCACCAGTGGACCCGGAAAACCGGCCACACCTACAGAAGAGGTTCCAAAATTTTTTGAAACCCACCACTGGTTCCATCAATTCAAATACTCCAATGTGTATGGAATATAACAGCCCCAATGGTAAATGCAATACACGTGAGCACTATTTTTGTTCAAACAGCTTTATAATTGCTGGAAATTCACAATAAGGTTGGTAAGTGGGTCATGGACAAGAAAATACTAAAAAAAACCAAGCCAGCTAACACTCACACCACTGTTTACCAGAATAAACTCAAAGGGATCACGTGTAGAGATTTTTGCTAATGAATCAGTAAGTCTATATGGGAGGACCCATGATAACAAGTCATTTGATTCACAAAATCCAATTTTCCGCAAGCCTTTAAGTGTTAAGCCTTTTTATTCCACCTAAAAGGAAATGCAGCACTATTCCCTAAGATCAGTGAAGCAGAATTAAGTAAATAAATGCTGTGAAACTGGGAGCCATATAAGCACGATCATGTGCAATCTTCCCGGTAGCAATACACCAGTGACTGTCACGGTCACTGTAATTGTCTTTAATCTCAAGGTGATTAAAAACCTAGTTTAGCCTATCATCCTGAGATTTCTTGGTTGATTTCCCCATTTGCCCCACCCTGCTCAGTTCTGGAAGAAACATTTAAGGAAAGCCGCATGTTGCCAGTCGGTTGATTTACGCAAGATAAATAAAAACAAACAGCTTCATTTGGTTAAACATGATAAAACGTTTCCTTCCAGTTCAGCCCCCTTCCTGGGGATTTCATGGACAGCCTCTTTCGTTTTCTTGGTGCCAGAATGGAAAGCCCTTCATGGTATTGGACCTGGGTACTTGAGAGACCGTCTACTGCCAATTACCTCCACTAGACTGATACGATTGCATAGATTAGGCCTCCTCCGAATTCCATCATCTTCTAGCCAGTGTAGACTGGCAACTACCCAGAGGAGAGCCTTCTCGGTGGCTGCTCCGACCCTCTGGAACGAACTCCCCGTGGAGATTCGGACCCTCACCACCCTCCAGTCCTTCCGCGCCGCCCTAAAGATCTGGCTGTCCCGGCTGGCCTGGGGTTAAGACTCTAACCCCACTCGAATTTGTGTGGCTGTTGTGTTTTTTTTTAATATGTTGTATTGTCTGTATGTTGGAAATTGTTTGTCTTTCTGGAACTGTGAGCCGCCCTGAGTCCCCCCAGGGAAAAGGGCGGCATACAAATAAAGGGAAAATGAAAATGAAAAAAAAATGAAAAAATGGTTTTTGGTTCCTTTATTCCGGGAATTGTGAGGTTAAAAGAATAGGCCCGGAAACAGTTATTTACCACATTAGCTAAATTGAAGGCAGGGTAGTATTATCAAGTGTTGGTGTGGGGTTTGGTTTACATTTGACTTGAGCAATTCTCAGAAACACCTAGTTTGCCAACGAGAAAAAGGGGTTGAACTAAATTGAAGTTGTATCTGGCATGGTGGCGCAGTGGTTAAATGCAGCACTGCAGGCTACTGCTAGATCAGCAGTTCAGCGGTTCAAATCTCACCGGCTCAGGGTTGACTCAGCCTTCCATCCTTCCGAGGTGGGTAAAATGAGGACCGAGGTGGGTAAAATGAGGACCCAGATTGTTGGGGGCAATATGCTGACTCTCTGTAAACCGCTTAGAGAGGGCTGAAAGCCCTATGAAGCGGTATATAAGTCTACTGCTATTGCTATTGCTATATGGTGCCTACTAGGTCCATCTCTCAATCGCCAGTCAGGGCCCTGGGAAAGGCTGGCAAACATTTTTGCATGGCAACATACAGCTGCGGCTCCCCTCCCCACCCAGCGTTGTATAATCCAGGTGGCGACTAGCCCGCCTGTGTGCGTGATTGAGCTGGGGGAGAAGATGCAAAGGAGGAGGAAGGCAGCCAACTCCGAGACGAGCCCGCTCGCCTGATCTTCTCCTTCTCCTCCGCCTGCCTTCGCTCCGTTGCAGCGCCTTGGAGACAAAGAGCCTCCCACAATCCGCCCCTTTCGTGATTGAATTGCAACCGCAAGCCCCTTTCTGGACCAGGGATCTTCTTCCCCGCCCCCTCGGCCGGCTCCTCTGTGCCTGCAAGGCGAGGCGGCTCAGGCGCAAGATGGCTTTAGCTGCCGTTTGCATCTGGCTGGCTTGCTGCTGCTGCAGCCTCACGGCCGCCGCCGTTGCCAATGCCGCCGCTGCCAATGCCGCCGCCGCCGCCGCCGGGCCCGCGGCTGCCGGGCCGGCTGAAGCAGGCGGGGACCCTTCCAAGGAAATGGAGTGCAAACTGAAGAGCATCACCGTGTCAGCGTTGCCCTTCTTGAGGGAGAACGACTTGAGCATCATGCACAGCCCTTCGGCCTCTGAGCCCAAGCTGCTCTTCTCGGTCCGCAATGATTTCCCCGGCGAGATGGTGGTGGTCGATGACTTGGAGAACACCGAGCTGCCCTACTTCGTGCTGGGTGAGTCCCCCCCTTCACCCCTCCCTCCGGCCTAGTTGCCCCTTCTCTTAATCACAGGCCCAAACTCTTCCGCTTCTTGGCTGGATTGCGACGCTCCCAAGCTATGGCCACCACTCCAAGTTGGCAACCAGGTTGATTCCTTGCCACCCCAAAGGCCTTTGGTGCCAATGAGGACGCGCCGTCTCCTGGCTGAGAGAAACGGGGGGGAGAAAGGCTGCAGTGGCTAGGAACTGGCTCCATAGCTTGCAGACTGCACACTCCTTACCCTTTCTCTAGTTGCGCGGCGGCGGAGGGAAAGAGGGAGCCGGTAGGTGGGCGCAGCGCGCGCAGGTGGGTAGTTTGAAGGCTCGAGCGGGGGTTTCTGGACTCCAGAACACCCGCTGCCACTGCCTCGGTTTCCCTGGAGTGGAGAGGAGAGCATTTGAGAGAGGCCAAGCTAGGCCCAGCCTCCCTGCGCGTTGCCTAGAGAAAGAAGGGTTTGGGCAAGTGGAGAGATGCTGCTTCTGCTTCACCTGTATTATTCGCTTGTTGAACCGAGTGATGGGAAGCTGCGAGGGAGATTACCCTGAGCAGACTCCTTGCCTCCGTGCACACAGCAGGTGGAGCTGTGTGGGTGAGGACCTGGAGCAGCGGGTGACACTGTTGCTGCTTGCTCATCAGAGGGGGGGCTCTGAAGAGGATGACAAGGAGTCATCCGAGGCTGCTTGCAGTGCCCCACTCAAACAGAAACTACTCCAGTCCACTCGGCCTTGTTCTATTTTACCTCAAATGTGATTACATTCTGGATCACTGTGTCATGTAAAACCCAAAAATGGGTTATCTATGGATAGCCACCTCATATAAATAACAGCCACTATCTCCCATTTTCTAACTAAGCTGGCAGATAGAATTAAGCTTCTCCAAGCAGTCTGAATACTGCAGGATGTGAAATGAATGGGAATAATCAAAATTTCAGTATGCTCAGGATCTTTGCTGTTATTAAGCTTTTGTGATATCAACTTTTTGTTCATTAGTTCGACATTGTCTTGATGTCTTCTTGGGAAGGGATGTTGTTGGATAATGACAATCCAATGACATGGGATTCCTGCATTTTGTTTTAAAGTATAGGCATTTCCCTTCAGAAATTACCAATGGTTGATCAAAGCTGGTATACTCAGATAAAATTTAATCCCCTAAATTATGGGCCAGGAGCCAAAGAAGCATGTTTACAAATCATATCTTTGTGATAGATTAAACATGAAGAATTGCTTATATTCCAGAAGAGGAATTGTCATAAGGCTGTTCAAACAAGAATTGAGGCTGAGATAATCCCATCAATTGAAATTTGTTAAGTTGCTAGGAAATTCTGATTAAGGACCGTGATCTTACTCAACGGGTCAAGTAGTGGTCAGTAATGGACCTGTGTGGAATTGGGCCCATTTGGGTAATTAAATCCAATCTAGGTTTCAGTAGAGAGATACAAATCAAAGCATCCCTCAGTGTTCCTAGCTGAATTGCTTTGAGGATAAACCTCAGTGAAAGAGGTTTAAATGAGTATGAATGGCTCCACCATTGAAATAATACTGGCTTGTTTTTGGCAAAAGCCAAGGCAGGAAAAACGCATATTGTTATTAAAACGATGATTATAGCAGCCAAGCATAGAGACAGCACATACTCTGTCACCTAGAGGGTTAGTTGTGGCTCATTTTCTTCAATAGCAGCTGGTATAAAACTAGGGCTGAGGAATGATCCTGAGCTAACCTTTGATACCCAATTATTATTATATTATATATTGATTTAATGAAGCATTTGGTATTCCCACTCAGTGTTCATTCCAAGAGTGGCTCAGTACAGAATCTTAAAACCAGATAATTAAATTGTGATGATGAAATGTTAACAGTCTAGTTAAACATAGATTTTTCAAATAATAAAAAAAAACTTTTATTTATGCCAATGAAAGAGTTTTGGTACCAAGTAAATATTTTGGGGTAAAAGAGTTCCAGAGTCAAGTTTCTATCCCAGAAAAATAGACAGGTAGGTGTCCCTTAAGTTTTATTTTCTTTGTGTTGTAGCAACATGTATGTGTCCTGATTCTAGATTACACCTTTTTGGAAATAATTTCTTTCTCGTAGTAGATATGAATCCTAGTGAGAAAATTGATCAGATGTGAACAAATTTATTAAGCTTCAGAGTTTAAGATTCTTTTTTTTTTTTTGCCTTTTGGGTTTTTGGCTGTCCTAGAAATTTAGAGAAGGGTTCTTGAGATTTAATAGAAAAGAAATCCACTATTTTCTCCAATTTCTTCATCCAAGTTTGAGTATGGGCTATGTTGATTGTACTGCTGGGAATTTCATCCAGGAATATCTAGGGGTCTGAAAGGTTTTTACCCTTCCTGTTCAGTGGTGTACATTTCCACCCCAATTTTACAGGCTCTATCCATTTTTTACTTGTCAACCCCCACCCCTCTTTACCCTCAGGTCAGCAAAAAAAGTAGAAGGTGGTATTATACAGGAAATGTAAAAGAAGGGAAGACTTGACATAGTTTTCCTTTGGATTGGATTGGATTGGATTTATTACATTTATATGCCGCCCTTTTCCCCGAAGGGGACTCAGGGCAGCTCACAATTCAGTCAGGGAAGGGGGTACAGACAGGGGATTAAAAAAAAAAAAACGAACATAGCAATACACAATTAAAACACACAACAACCATACCATTCGAGGAGGGGGGCAAAAGCTCTTTAGCCCCAGGCCTGTCAGAACAGCCAGGTTTTAAGGGCTTTGCAGAAGGCCTGGAGGGTGGTGAGGGTTCGAATCTCCACGGGGAGTTCGTTCCAGAGGGTCGGAGCAGCCACAGAGAAGGCTCTCCTCCGGGTAGTCGCCAGTCGGCATTGGCCGGCGGATGGAATTCGGAGGAGGCCTAATCTGTGGGATCTGATCGGTCTATTGGAGGTAATTGGCAGCAGGCGGTCTCTCAAGTACCCAGGTCCAATTCCATGAAGGGCTTTGCTATACTGTAGTCCCAAAGGAACAGTGTCTCTTCCATCCCACTTGTTTAAAATTAGCCTTGGAAGAGAAATACCTTTAAATGCTGCTGGATTGAAAGAAGCCTCCTGTATCCAGAATATTTTATGCAGTTGTGTGGCACCCATTGGCATGTTTGACCCTTTTCTTGGTTCACTCATTTGGGCATATGGTCGTGCTAAATATGGAGAAGTGGTGAAGGCTGGGTTGAAAGGAACTATTACATCACCAAATCATGTCCTTTGCCACACTTTAAGACATAGAAGAGATGGTAAATCAAAACCAAAAGGTGTGTGTCTGTGGGAGAATCTCAGGTATTTTCCGGACCAAGGGATAGGAGGCTCAAGTGGCTGGTATTAACACGCCCATTTGGCCACAAGACTGGGATGAAGCTGAAGACACGCCTCTGTGCTCCACCCCTCCTTCTCCACTTCATCCGGCTAAAAACGAGACATATTTTTAACTTCTCCTGCGATTTCTATCTCTACTGGAACCTCCTTGCCTCTGCAGCCACCGTAGCTAGCTCTCTGCTCTACACTGTAAGTAGCTCTACGTGGTTTTCCTTTCTAACCACCAGGGAGTGTCACTTTGTATCCTTGGGATCAGAGCAGTGGTGGGTTTCAAAAATTGTTCGAACCTACTCTGTGGGTGTGGCCTCCTTTGTGGGAGTGGTTTGCCACCCATGTGACCGGATGGGAGTGGCTTGCCACCCATGTGACCGGATGGGAGTGGCTTGCCGCCCATGTGACCTGATATGAAGATGCCGACGACACTTGTCAGAACCAACTGAAATTACCTCACACACAGCACTGGCATGCATAAGAATAGGATGTAAACTTGTTTTTTAAAAGGCATCTTTGGTTTGCGTTAAAACAACTTCGACACACGCAATGTTCTGATTGCACCACAAACGCAGTAGTCATCCTTACCTTTCACAGAGGCACTGAGTTTTATAAATAGGAGCATGATAGTGTAGAATAATCCTATCCAAGGACCAGTGGTGGGTTTCAAAAAAATTTGGAACCTCTTCTGTAGGTGTGGCCTGCTTTCCGGGTCCACTGGTGGAACCTCTTCTAACTGGTTCGGTAGATTTGACGAACCGGTTCTACCGAATAGGTGCGAACTGGTAGGAACCCACCTCTGGATCAGAGAGAGCGCTGGGGTCACGGCAGCCATTTCCGGCTTTGTCAAGCACGTGGCACCGATCCCTGGGGGTCTTTATGTGATCAGGAGGCTAGAGGGTAGGGATTCCCAGCCCAGAGCCCCCCCCCACATCACACCAATCTACTGGAAATGGCTTCGGCGGCTGGCTTCGAGCGGCGGAGAGCACAGAGCACTGGGAAGAGAGCAAAGAAGGGTATTTTTTGAACAGTGAACACGCCGCGGAGTGGAGGAGAGCGCGCGAAGTGACCCGGTCCAAGGCAAGTCTCAGCGGCAGCCCCCAGACACCATTCTCGGTGCTGAGGCAGGGGCTGCCCAGAAGGGGAGAAAGCAGCATTCATTCAGTTTGTTTTCTCCTTAACTGTTGCAGCGGAAGAGAGGGAGAGCCAGGAAGCTGCGCAAGGTGGGTGAGTAGTTTTTTCTTTAATTTCCTTATTCCCCTACGTGGCCAAGATGGCGGAGGAGGCGGCGGGGTCTCCTTCTCCCTCATGCTCCCCTAGGGAGGGACCTTCAACCAGGCAGCGACCCATTGCTTCTGCCAGGGCCCTTAAGGCTGCAAACTCCCGCCCTTCTCGTGCCACCCAGAGGGACGAACTGAGGAGGCACAAGGCTCTCTCAAAGACCTTTTCCAGGGCTGAAAAACTCAGGGCCTTGCAAGGTAGGCTTAGTGCCTCCCCCCCCCCCCCATTCCAGATCCCCATTGGGGAGTGAGTTCCAGCCTGGACTCCCTCCAGATTCCCCATGGAGATTTTTGGGGGAAAGGTCTCCTTCTCCTCCCCTTTCCCTGGAGGACCAGGATTTGGACTTGGAAGATTCCTGTGCCCACGTGTATCCTAGGGAGGATCAGGCCCTGCCCAAGTCCAGTCTAGTTCCCCAAGCTGGGGTAGCACAGGAACGAGAGAATTCCGGCTGGGATTCTCTGGATGTAGGTGATCTGCCAAGGGGGCTGCAAAATCTAATCAAAAGAGCAATTGCCTCTGGAATTGCGCATGGATTGCAGCAGCAGACTGCTCGGTCCTTAGCACCAGATCAAGGTGGGAATCCTAGGCCCAGCTCATCCCAGGCTCAGCCTCCATCCAATCCTGTGAGCTGCTCCATCTCTCCTTCTCTCATTAGTGAAGGTTCAGTAGCAGGGGACAGACCTCAGAGAGATCCTGACCTGTCTGAAGATGAGGATGATGATAATCCGGAAACTCTGGCATTTACTGGACGATTCCCCCCAAATTTATTCCGGTCTCTTCTACGCAAAGCGCGTGCTACTGCACAGGTAGAAGGGGGGGGGGATAGAAGGAAGAGACAATGTCGTGACAACACAACGTGCGGTCTCGATAGTCCAAGACTGCCGTTGACACTTTTGTCACTGGATGGTCTAGCAAGACCTAAACCGTCCTGTAGAGATGGTGAACAGGAAGACAAATCCTTGCTGGTCTCAGGGACATCACAAAGTCCCTGATTGACCCAAGGGAAGCACTTCAAGCCAGCGGCAAACAGGCAGCCCCCAGGCTGACGAAGTCGGAGACGGCTCCAGAAGGAAGGAAGTGAAAGTGAGTCCATCGGGTGAGATTTTTTTTTTATTTTGAGAAAGATTGCCCAAAGAAAATTTTTTTTAAAGATAAATTAGTCCTTTAAGTAAAAGAATAAAGCGGCGAATTTAATTCTTATTGGACTGCCATGGAAAGTTCTTGTTTTTTCTTGTAACAATATTTTGTGGATTGAAGTGACCGTAACGTTTCCTATTTCTCCGCTTGAAGTGAATGGATTGATTTTTTTCCTCTATTTTTTATCATCTTATTTTTTGGCTTGAATTAAAAACCCCTTTTTATTTTAACAAATTGTCCCTACCATTTGTTATTAATTCCACCAAAGACAACTAAAGATTTTTGTTTTCCATAAATTTGAGACAAGTATGAAAAAGTGAATCTACCATTCGGAAGCCAGAGTCTGGAGTTCTCTCTTTGAAACAATGTATCCTTTGTTCATTCCTCTTAATCTTATTGACTTTGTATCTGAAGGTTTAGATTTAGATTTAGATTTTATTAATATTTATAGGCCGCCCTTTTCCCTGAGGGGACTCAGGGCGGCTTACATAAAATAGGGAAGGGGGGGTACAAGACAATAAACACAAAACAATACATAAGAGTAAAATAGTACACAACATTCATTCATCATTCGGGTGGGGACAGATTATAATCTTTATCCCCAGGCCTGACGGGCTAGCCAGGTCTTAAGGGCTGTGCGGAAGGTCTGGACGGTGGTGAGGGTACGAATCTCCACGGGAAGATCGTTCCAAAGGGTCGGAGCTACTACTGAAAAGGCTCTCCTCCGTGTGGTTGCCAGTCGACACTGACTGGCAGATGGAACTCGGAGGAGGCCTAATCTATGCGATCTAATTGGTCGCAAAGAGGTAATTGGCAGGAGGCGGTCTCTCAAGTACGCAGATCCACTACCATGAAGGGCTTTATGAGTGACAAGTAGCACCTTGAAGCGCACCCGGAGATCAACAGGTAGCCAGCGCAGCTCGCGGAGGATTGCAACTTGCTTACAAAATCTGATAAAGAGTCAAGGGCACGAATTGTTTTTTGCAGGTGCTCTTGGAAAATTTAGCCCACCACGGCCTTGGTACTGCAGGTCCTGGAATTCATCCAGGACAGCCTAGACAAGGGTCTTGCCCTGGGGATTGTGCGCAGGCAACTAGTCAGCTTGCCACGATCTTCCTGGGCGAGGGCCTGGTTCCTCTCACCCAACTTCCTGTTGTGAAGAGGTTCCTTCGGGGGGTCTCCAACCTGCACCCCCCCAGGGGTGCATAGATTCCCCATGTGGAATCTTCCCACCATGCTACGGGCTCTCATGGAGGAGCCCTTTGAGCCATTGAGAACGGTTAGCCTGAAACACCTAACCCGTAAGGTGGTATTCCTAGTCGCCATCACGTCGGCTAGAAGGGTGTCAGAACTAGGAGCACTCTCCTCTAGGAAGGACTTGTGCATGTTCCACAACAGGGTCATGTTGAGGTTGGACCCAGCCTTCCTTCCTAAGGTGAATTCCATATTCCACCATTCCCAGGAACTTGTTCTCCTCAATTTCTGCCCTAATCCAGCTAGGGAATGGGAACAGCAGTGGCACCGGTTGGACATCAGATGGGCCCTGCGTATTTACCTGAAGCGGACAGCCTCCTTCCAGAGGTCAGAGGCACTCTTCCTATCTTTCCAACCATCGTCTTTGGGTAGGAGGGTAACGCCTTCCATCATTAGCCTGTGGATCCGCTTAGGCATCTCCCTAGCATACAAATCACAGAGTTTGCCAGTGCCGGCTGGCATCACAGCACAGTCGATGAGGAGCGCTGCCACCTCGGCGGCTTGAGCCTCCCAGGTCCTCATAGAGGACGTTTGCAGAGCAGCTACATGGACATCCCCATCACCGTTTATCCGACATTACAGCTTGGACGAGTTCTCATCGGCTGATGCAGAATTTGGGCGCAGGGTGCTACAGCAGTTTATTGCAGAGCATGAGTTCCCCGCCCATGGGACTTAGCTTTGGTAGGTCCCATCCACTGGAGCCTCTTGTCCCTCGCTCCAGAAAATGGCAGTTGGTCTTACCTGAACTGCTATTTTCGGGGCTTGGACAGGAGGCTCCAGTTCCCGCCCTAGGTAGTATGATAGCTGGGGTGGTGGGAGTTCTCCTTTGTTCCTTGTTTTCAGGTCTGAGGGGAGCTCACTTCGATGAAGTGGAGAAGGAAGGGTGGAGCACAGAGGCATGTCTTCAGCTTTATCCCAGTCTAGTGGCCAAATGGGCGTATCAATACCATCCACTGGAGCAGAGGTGGGTTCCTACCAGTTCGCACCAGTTTGGTAGAACCGGTTCGTCAAATCTACCGAACCGGTTAGAAGAGGTTCCACCAGTGGACACGGAAAGCAGGCCACACCTACAGAAGAGGTTCCAAAATTTTTTGAAACCCACCACTCTCTCTCTCTCTCTCTCTCTCACACACACACACACAGACTCACACAGAGAGAGAAAGAGAAAGAGAAAGGAAGGAAGAAAGAAAGAAAGAAAGGAAAAAAGAAAGAAAAATTGAGAGAGAGATGAAAGAAAAAAAGGAAAAAGGGCAGAGACAAAAGGAAGGAAAGAGAGAGAGAGAGAGAGAGAGAGAGAGAGAGAGAGAGAGAGATGGCCGACAAGCCACTCCCACCAGGTCACATGGCCAGCAAGCCACTCCCACAAAGGAGACCACACCCACAGAGTAGGTTTGAAAAATTTTTGAAACCCACCACTGCACTGGAGCCTCCTGTCCAAGGCCCGAAAATAGCAGTTCAGGTAAGACCAACTGCCATTCTGACAGTAGGAGGACAACAATTTTCTTTCTAGCTTTTCCTACAGAAGAATAAATTCAAAGAAGAACAAAGCAATTATACAGTATATCGTGTGTATTTTACCTTTGTAATCTATGTTGGGTGTCTTTTTACATTCTGTCAACAATGAGCCAGTGTAATGAAACTTGATATATAAAATTTGTGATGTGTATCCTTAATTATTACCTGACATCCTATACAGCTGCAGAACATTTGCATAAAATTTTTCCTGGGCAACCTTTCTTTCATTTAATATCTGGTTACCTAGCCCATCAGGTAGATGGCATACGTTTTACAGAGGAATGGTTCTTTGAAAATAGGGAGTTGAAAACCATTGATTTTTGCAGGGCATACAAAATAAATTGTTCCAGATTTCTTTCCCGTAATTTTTCTGTGTGACTCACTGATAGGGCATCATAAAGAACTTATATTGCATTATTGATGTTGCGTTCGTTATGTTTTTGAAACTAGATTCTAAATGTTATTTCATGTGGCACATAAGGGTGAGGCAAGGCACCAATCTTCATGACAAATCTGGAAATGAAGCTAATTGCAACTCCTCTTGAAAATGCTATTTCTTACCATTGTACTGAAGAAAAAGAAGTGTTCTGTTTTAGAATCTTCTGCTTTAGATTATTGGGATAAGTAGCAGAAAGTCAGATTTTTTTAATCTTCTCACTCTGCTAGAGAGAATGGTCTATAGCGGTAGGCCCCCAACCAGTGGTGGGTTTCAAAAATTGTTCGAACCTACTCTGTGGGTGTGGCCTCCTTTGTGGGAGTGGCTTGCCGCCCATGTGACCGGATGGGAGTGGCTTGCCACCCATGTGACCGGATATGAAGATGCCGACGGCACTTGTCAGAACCACCTTAAATTATCTCACACACAGCACTGGCATGCATAAGAATATGATGTCAACTTGTTTTTTAAAAGGCATCTTTGGTTTGCGTTAAAACAACTTCAACACACGCAATGTTCTGATTGCACCACAAACGCAGTAGTCATCCTTACCTTTCACAGAGGCACTGAGTTTTATAAATAGGAGCATGATAGTGTAGAATAATCATATCCAAGGACCAGTGGTGGGTTTCAAAAAAAATTGGGACCTCTTCTGTAGGTGTGGCCTGCTTTCCGGGTCCACTGGTGGAACCTCTTCTAACCGGTTCGGTAGATTTGACGAACCTGTTCTACCGAATAGGTGCGAACTGGTAGGAACCCACCTCTGCCCCCAACCTTTTGAGCACCAGGGACTTGTTCCATGGGGAAATGTTTTCCAGTGGGCCAGAG
>NW_028261392.1:57840154-57887654 GCF_051295495.1 Thamnophis sirtalis | reverse complement strand
CAGAATAAAACTACACACAAACACACACACACACACACACACAGACCTGAGGTGGGTTCCTACCAGTTCGCACCTATTGTGTAGAACCGGTTCGTCAAATCTACCGAACCGGTTAGAAGAGGTTCCACCAGTGGACCCGGAAAGCAGGCCACACCTACAGAAGAGGCTCCAATTTTTTTTGAAACCCACCACTGGTCCTTGGATATGATTATTCTACACTATCATGCTCATATTTATAACACTCAGTGCCTCTGTGAAAGGTAAGTATGACTACTGCGTTTGTGGTGCAATCAGAACATTGCGTGTGTTGAAGTTGTTTTAACGCAAACCAAAGATGCCTTTTAAAAAACAAGTTTACATCATATTCTTATGCATGCCAGTGCTGTGTGTGAGGTAATTTAAGGTGGTTCTGACAAGTGTCGTCAGCATCTTCATATCCAGTCACATGGGCGGCAAGCCACTCCCATCCGGTCACATGGGTGGCAAGCCACTCCCACAAAAGAGGCCACACCCACAGAGTAGGTCCGAACAATTTTTGAAACCCACCATTGACACACACAAACCATTTCAAACTAGCTGAGGAGGGGATTGCTAATTTATAATGTAAATAAATATGCTACATTTAATATTAGAGAGCCAGTTTTGTGTAATGGTTAAGGCACCAAGTTAGAATCTGGGAGGCCATGAATTGTAGTGTTCCCTTAGTCACAAAGGCCTCTCAGGTTTAGGAAGGAAACAATTGCAAACTACTTCCAAACTCCTGTCAGGAATACTGCAAGGATCTGCCTGGGTTGTCACCAGGAATCAATAATGATTTGAAGACACAGTCATGCTTATAAGTAACTGGTAAATATCCAAGGATATATGACAGTTGATTAAATGTTTTAGAAGAATCTTGGCAATGCACTGGTTTCAAATCCAGCTCCATTTTCATACCCTTGTTGCTCTGTGAAAATTAGCCTTGTTTTATATTAGCATAAGATTAATTCCAAATGCAAATTACATGCTTTTCAAAAGAAGCCGATATGACCTACTTCTGAGTAGAGCTGTGGCATATTCCACCATTACTTCATGACACGTTACTATTCAAACACTGATGCCACCAAATGGCACTGCATTTCAAACTAGGTGAGCTGAGAGATAACCTCAAGACTCGACTACAGCAACACGCTCTACATGGGGCTGCCCCTGAAAAGCGTTTGGAGACTACAACTGGTCCAGAATGCAGCCGCGAGAGCGATATTGGGTGTACCTAGATACACCCATGTTATACCCATCCTCCGCGAGCTGCACTGGCTCCCAATCAGTCTCCGAACACGCTTCAAGGTACTGGTCATCACCTTTAATACGCCCTGCATCGCTTAGGGCCTGGATATCTATGGGACCATCTTCTGCCGCATATCTCCCAGCGACCGATTAGATCCCACAGGGTGGGCCTTCTCCGGGTGCCGTCAACTAGACAATGTTGTTTGGTGGCTCCTCGGGGGAGAGCCTTCTTTGTAGCTGCTCCGGCCCTATGGAATGATCTACCCCCAGAGATCCGGACCCTCCCCACTCTTGCGGCCTTCAAAAAGTCTATTAAGACCTGGCTTTTCCGGCAGGCCTGGGGCTGTTGACCTCTTGATTGAGGTCCAGCCCCATTACGGTTGAGTGGGTTATGTTTTAACCTGCTTTGTTTTCTTTACTTTTTAAACTTTTTAGTACTTTTAAATTGTCTTTTATGTAAGCCGCCCGGAGTCCTTCGGGATTGGGCGGCATATAAGTTTATTAAACTTAACTTAAACTTAACTTGTACCTTGCCAGCCTACACAAGAGCCATCTATACTGTGCAGCATCACACACTGAAAAACAGCATCTACCTGTGTTGTCTGAAGCTAAGCATGTCTTAGTCTAGTCAATGCTCTGTTGAAATTCTATGAAGGGCAAGAGCAATAACACAAACCTTCTACCAACTCAACTCTACAATACACGCCTGTACCATCATAACCCTTAGTAGTAAAAAGGTGCACATTTTTCTTTATACTTGCAATTATCCACTTGCAATTATGTCTCTCTCTTTTTATTTTCTGATACTCAGGGAACGTTCAAAATATGGTTTTTTAGGGTATTTTTAAGAACAATTTCTTCTGCTGTTCTACCAGATTTATAATGTGTAATGTGGTTTATTTTGATTTAGCAATAGCAATAGCAGTTAGACTTATATACCGCTTCATAGGGCTTTCAGCCCTCTCTAAGCAGTTTACAGAGTCAGCACATTGCCCCCAACAACAATCCGGGTCCTCATTTTACCCACCTCGGAAGGATGGAAGGCTGAGTCCACCCTGAGCCGGTGAGATTTGAACAACCGAACTGCAGAACTGCAGTCAGCTGAAGTAGCCTGCAGTGCTGCATTTAACCACTGCGCCACCTCGGCTCTTTATAACCCTACCATTTTAATATTTACTTTGTAACTTACTCTTGAGGTCTGGATGGGGACCATATATGATAAGGTACACAATGCAAACACAAGTCACACTGAATTCTTATCTACTTGTGCTTTATAGTAGATAATTTTTTCAGAGAGATGAGCATTACATGGGGCTGTTTGATTCCACATTCATTCATAGACTAAGAATAATTTCAGGTGATAGTGAATGTCAATAAGAAAGAAAATCGTTGCATGAAAGGATTTTCTTAGCTTAGCTCAGCAGGAATTCAGCAGTAAGTTCCCGATCCCATAAATTATAGGTTTGGAAGGAAATCATCTTGTTCAACCCTCTATTCAACAATGCAGCAATGTTTCTCAGCCTTGTCAACTTTAAAATGTGTGGACTTCAACTCCTGGGATTCCCCAGCCAGCATGTCCACACATCTTAAAGTAGACAAGATTGAGAAACACTGCACTACAGTATTGTTGACACATAACCATTCAACTTAGTTCAGCCTGAACAAATGCTGTACAGTATATTGACTTTATCCACACAGGGACCATTCCATTTTTCTCAGTCCAAATCAAATCAGGATGATATATATTGATGATACATACATGTGGGTATATGTGAATCACCGGTGGGATTCAGCCAGTTCGCACCTATTCGGGAGAACCGGTTCTTAACCTACTAAGAGATTCAGAGAACCGGTTATTGGAAGAAATCTTCTTTTGGTTTTTTTCCACTTTACAGGGCTAATCCTGTAAGGAAGGCAGGAAGGAAACATTCTGGTGTTGTTTCTAGCCTAATCTTTATTGCCCTGCTTACAGAAACTGCCTCTCCAGTTAACCCTTATTACATTGTAACAGCTAAGGCAAAGTGCCCATCGACCTGAGTAATGTTGAGTTGGCCATGCCCACACGGTCACATGACCACTAAGCCACGCCAACCCACCTGGTCATTAGGGCAGAGAACCGGTTGTTAAATTATTTGAATCCCACCGCTGATGTGAATGTTCCATTGTTGATTTCTATACCAAACTTTGAAAGTAGTTTACGCTTACATATAAACAGTATACATAATTTGATCAAGTTTGACCTTTTATCTCCTTCTCTCTAACTGCAAAGAAACAAACAAAGAAACAAGGTAAATATGTGTGTGTGTGTGTGTGTGTGTGTGTGTGTGTTATTTGTGCTGATAAATAAATAAAGGGAGACTAGTATAGATCTATTTCAAGCTATTTAGCTCTCATCAGCTAGCCATACCCTTACTGGGATTCAAACCTGTGCTGTATTGCATCTTAGGCAAACGTCTTAGCCATTAAGCCACAGATCTCCTCCTTATCAGCTGAAGCCAGGGAAGAAGGTATATATTTAGAGTCACAACCCCTGGTAAGCCCCAATTATGGGAGGAAGCTAACTGCTAGCTGATGAGAGCTAAATAGCTTGAAATAGATCTATACTAGTCTCCCTTTATTTATTTATCAGCACAAATAAAAAACACAAATATAACAAAGGCAACAGTAAAAATATTGGGTTTCTGTCGTGATGGACTCTTGTGACGAGCCGATTGACAGATGATGGAAGCAGTTAGCTTCCTCCCATAATTGGGGCTTACCAGGGGTTGTGACTCACTCTCTCTCTCTCTCTCTCTCTCTCTCTCTCTCTCTCTCTCTCTCTCTCTCTCCCCCTGTATGTATGTATGTATGTATGTATGTATGTAAAAAACATCAGGCTTTAGGCTGAAAAGGCTTTCCTTTTTTAAAACAACATATGCTTTTTTCTGCCTCTAAAGACACTGGCTCTATATTGTTTACTCTGGTTGTAGAAGCAAAATCCTTTATTTGGGAGGCGTCTGCTTACCCTTTCTGAAGCAGAACAACTTCACAAAAACTTGGGCACAGTTTTTACAGTGCGCAGGCCTTCCCTGCATTTACATGCCATCCATCACCATGATAAGTCTCTCGTTTGTGGCCACCTTTTCAGCCAAACAAAATTTGTATCCCAAATGGATGGAACTTATGAAAGATGCAATAAAGCTTCCATTCAGAGCTACACACATATTTATAGACCTATAAATGAGGTTTAATACCATTGAGAAGTCACCATAAAATAGCAAAAGACTTTATCCAAGTCTATACATCATGCGAAGATCAATGTGGCAGGCAACAAACCTGCATTTTGGCAGCAGATAATGTGGGTATCTGCACTTTTAATATACAAAACACGAACCATGTTGGAAAGAAATGGAGTTGGAACAGGGAGTGGTAGAAAATATTTTATTGCATAAAGTCCTCCAAGTGGTTGTTTCAAAGAGGAATAACAGACATTCCATTTGTTTTTTGTTTTTAAATAAACTAAAATGTAGATTCATGTTCTTTGCTTTAACAGTTTGTCTGATTTTGCTATAATGAAAAGTTAGTACGTGTTTTTTAGATATTGATGTGTTTGTTTGGAACGATGGAAAATACTTGCCTCTAATAATAGGTTAGGCTGCTTGCATAGGTTGCTACTAGAGAGTGCTTGTAATTCTACAGCCCACAAACAGATTCACACGTTTCTATAGAAATAGGGATACTTTGAGGGCACCAGATAGCAGTGGGAACACTGCATGAGGATCCCTGCAGCTTCTTTGTTCTTTTTTTCTGTGATTTCAAATTATTTATTAGCCTTTATAGGATATTTCCTTAAAATCTAAGTAGCCTGAACTTAGCAGTTAGCAATAGCAATAGCAGTTAGACTTATATACCGCTTCATAGGGCTTTCAGCCCTCTCTAAGCGGTTTACAGAGTCAGCATATCGCCCCCACAGTCTGGGTCCTCATTTCACCCACCTTGGAAGGATGGAAGGCTGAGTCAACCTTGAGTCGGTGAGATTAGAACCATTGAACTGCAGATGACAGTCAGCTGAAGTGGCCTGCAGTACTGCACCCTAACCACTGCGCCACCTCAGCTCTGTATATTCCTCAGTATATCAGACTTTGCCTAATTCTTATGAGCCAATAGTTACAGTTCAGAAGATTTGGCTTAGCTTAAAACTTGTTACTTTTCACTTTGCCCTCCACACCCATCAGTTAATTTCATTTGGAGGCATCTAATACAGCCGTGCTTCCCTGGCCCACATAGTGCTATCAATCATCTTTATCAGACTCTGTACCCTTGAGTCTTGGATCAACGTTACCTCAAATCAAACAACTTCTATGACCGACCTGTTTAACAAAAGTTATAGGCTGCCATCTATCTATCTATCTATCTATCTATCTATCTATCTATCTATCTATCTATCTATCTATCTATCTATCTATCTATCATCTATCTATCTATCTATCTATCTATCTATCTATCTATCATCTATCTATCATCTATCTATCGATCTATCGATCGATCTATCTATCTATCTATCTATCTATCTATCTATCTATCTATCTATCTATCTATCTATCTATCTATCTATCTATCTATCTATGGTGGGTTTCAAAATTTTTTAGAACCTCTTCTATAGGTATGGCCTGCTTTGTGGGTGTGGCTTGCCAGTCATGTGACTGGGTGGGAGTGGCTTGTTGGCCATGTGACCAGGTGGGAGTGGCTTGTTGGCCATGTGACCAGGTGGGAGTGGCTTGGCAGTCATGTGACTGGGTGGGCATGGCCAACTTGTAAAATGTGGTGAAACTCACTTAACAACGCTTTTGCTTAGCAACCAAAATGTTGGCTCAGAAACTCTGGCATTTGAAGCACGCAAGTCTTAAAGCTGTCAAGTTATAAGACTCCTGCACCCCTAACCCTTTAGAAAGAAAAAAACCATGTGTATTCAAACCTGACAGCTTTAAGACTTGTGGACTTCAACTCCCAGAATTCCTCCTCTCGCTCTTCATCTTGATGATGTGAGGACGGGCGGGGGGAGGGAGCTGGAACCGGTTCTAAACGGCACTGTAGATTTGTGGAACCTCTTCTATAGAAGAGGTTAGAACTGGCAGGAACCCACCCCTGACACACACACACACACACACACACACACACACACACACACACACAGAGGAAATCTGTCCTGTGCCACTCTCCCCCCTGGCTGCAGGTTGTTAACATTGGTTTGACAGCAACCAAGCCTGGAAGAAACTGGCCAGTTGTCTTCAGCTCCCAAGAGATGCCTAGAATTCGGCAAAACCCAGCTGTCTGAACTGAGGAAAGCATGGTCAAGCCAACTCATCCTATCAATAAGTGTTCATATGGATTAATCTCTAAAAGTCAGCAGCTGCGCTCTGGCCTCTCACACCATATAAACTGAGATGTGCAGTTTTCAATCCTATCATTTTTATTATTTTGGTTTTGACAACACCACCACAGAATTAGAATTTTCACTCTCCTTTAGTTTCACCAGAAATTAATAGGATTTTAAAATAAAAATATAAAACCAAACACGCATTTTGTAGGAGTATCTCACGTATTTTGCTTTCAAGTCTTCTCAGATTTTGGGTGACTTGATTCGTTGTTCAGTTTTAAAGTATTTGGAGTATGTAGAACAGAGTTGCCCAATCTCCCCTCCCCCCTCCCCCGTTCAACCCCCTCTCCCCTCCCCCGTTCAATCCCCTCTCCCCCTCCCCTGTTCAATCCCCTCTCCCCCTTCCCCTGTTCAATCCCCTCTCCCCCCTCCCCTGTTCAATCCCCTCTCCCCCCTCCTCCATTCAATCCCCTCTCCCCCTTCTCCCGGTCAATCCCCTCTCCCCCTCCCCTGTTCAATCCCCTCTCCCCCTCCTCCGTTCAATCCCCTCTCCCCCCTCCTCCATTCAATCCCCTCTCCCCCCTCCCCCAGTCAATCCCCTCTCCCCCTCCTCCATTCAATCCCCTCTCCCCCTCCCCCGGTCCACCAACCCTTTCTGGCTTTGTGGACCGAGAGGGGGAGTGGGGAGAGGGGATGGTTCCGTACAAGTGGCGGGCACACACATGCACCCACTGCTTGCGCAAATAGAGCATGTGCTTGCCCACTGTAGAGATGCAGCAGTGGTGGGTTTCAAAATTTTTTGGAACCTCTTCTGTAGGTGCGGCCTGCTTTCCGGGTCCACTGGTGGAACCTCTTCTAACCGGTTCGGTAGATTTGACGAACCGGTTCTACCGAATAGGTGCGAATTGGTAGGAACCCACCTCTGAGATGCAGATGCCTGTGCTCACCCATCACTTCTGCAGACCAGTTCCGAACTGGTCAAGGCACAGTAGTGAGCCATGGCCCTGGGGTTGGGGATCCCTGCTGAACAAAATTGCTGCCTTGGTGGAGGTCATTCCGGACCCAAAATGGGATCAGAAATATATAATGCTCTGTCTTCCACAAGGATTGACAGGTAGTACAAGGGTTGATGTTGTGTGATAAGTGCTTCTGCAGGGCCCCGTATGAGATTCCAGAGCCCTAAATTTCAGCTGTTTTTGACAGTAGTCCAGAGGCTAAGGCTTATGGCATGCATCCTACTCTTAAAATGCCTCCAGCCCCACCAAATCCTCAAAGTAATGAGTAATGAGAACTAGCTATTACTACATGAAGGGATGGGAGTTAATCACTGAGGCATCCCTATGAATAGAGAAGAACTCAACCTACAAAAAGCCTGCCTTGAAAAGGGGAATAGAGCCTGTTTGGGATGTATCACAGAAATCATACTTCTCAGGAGTTCATAATACCTCTATCCAATGTCCTCACCAGGGGTGGATTCCTGCCAGTTCTAACCTCTTCTATAGAACTGGTTCCAGCTCCCTCCTCCCGCCCGTCCGCACATCATCAAGATGAAGAGCGAGAGGAGGAATTCTGGGAGTTGAAGTCCACAAGTCTTAAAGGTGTCAAGTTTGAACACCCCTGGGGTTTTTTTTCTAAAAGGTTAGGGGTGCAAGGGTCTTGTATCTTGACAGCTTTAAGACTTGTGTGCTTCAAATGCCAGAGTTTCTGAGCCAACATTTTGGTTGCTAAGCAAGAGCGTTGTTAAGTGAGTTTCACCACATTTTACAAGTTGGCCATGCCCACCCAGTCACATGACCGGCAAGCCACTCCCACAAAGCAGGCCACACCTACAGAAGAGGTTCTAAAAATATTTGAAACCCACCACTGGTCCTCACCAATTCTGTCATTCCTCTTTATATTGTTAGCAGCTGTGGAGATGAAGAAGCTTAAATCATTTTCATGGCAAGCGGGAATTTGTTCTCCCTTCTTATCTCTTCTCTCTCTCTCTCTCTCTCTCTCTCCTCTCTCTCTCTCTCTCTCTCTCTCTCTCTCTCTCTCTCTCTCTCTCTCTCTCTCTCTCACACACACACACACACACACACACACACACACACACACTGCCTTCATTACATACTTTAGCTAGGGGTAAAGACATGGCATCAAAGATACTGGATATGTGTCCAGAAGGAGGGCAAAATTTATCCCTAGCTGACTTTAATTCTGCTGCACCATAGCTTCATTCAACAAGGAGGGGAATCCCTCATGCAGGCAGACATTGGGAGATGTTTCCCCACATGTAAATTTCCCTAAATTTCTTCTGATTCTTGTTAGATATTTTACTAGTATATTCCTCGCATATGGAGTTAAGATACAATTGCGAGCACTTAAATGAAGGGGAATGCATATAATTATTTTATTTATTATTTCTCTAAATGCATCTCTTTGTTAAAAACAGTATCTCCTCTTCAATGTAAAGATCTTTTTTATTGTTTTACAGAAAATGGGTGTTCATCATACTGTTATATGTGATTCACCAAGAATTTCTGAGCTTCTGAATTTCTGGCTTTTATTTAATGGTAATTCCAAATGGAGTATGTTCAAAATTGATGTATTACATATTTTATCCTCATATTTAAGTGGTTAACATCTATTTATCTGGTCTACCTTACTTGATTGCATCCAATGATGCTCTCATACTTGTGTTAGAGAAGGAAGTTATAAAGGTAGCTTTCTCAGAAAGATCCTTGTACTTCCTTCACTTTATTTGCTTCCACTAACACTGAGGTGGTTTCCATAATGTGGGAATGATACCATTACATTTTGAGCCAATAAGAAGGTCTCGGAGGGGTCCTTGATAATCTCTGAGCTTGGTTGTTTTCTTGCAAATGTTTCATTATCCAAACTAGGTAACACCATCAGTGCTGATGATGTGGAGCACCAAGGACCCCTCATTTCAACCCTAAGCTATAAACATTTTCCTTTATAAGAAGAGCTCTATATGAAAAGTTGGTAATTATGCAACCATACCACCACAATTGAAAAGTGGACCTCGGCTACGGATCAATTCAGAAGCAGCAAGACAGGGTTCACCGACAAAACCGCGCTCGACTAAACTGCGCCCGACTAAACCGCGTCGCTGATGTCATCAACAGGGTGACAACAGCATGGAGATAGAAGCACGCTGTAAACCCTAAACCTAAAATTAACCCCTAAACCTAAACCTAACCCCCCTAAACCTAATCCTAAACCTAACCCTAAACGTAACCCTTAACCTAACCCTAACCCTAACCCTTAACCTAACCCTAACCCTAACCCTTAACCTAACCCTAAACCTAACCCTAACCCTTAACCTAACCCTAACCCTAACCTTAACCCTTAACCTAACCCTAAACCTTAACCCTTAACCTAACCCTAAACCTAACCCTAAACCTAACCCTAAACCTAACCCTAAACCTAACCCTAAACCTAACCCTTAACGTAACCCTAACCCTAATCCTAACCCTTAACCTAACCCTAACCCTAACCCTAACCCTTAGCCTAACCCTAAACCTAACCCTAAACCTAACCCTAAACCTAACCCTAAACCTAACCCTAAACCTAACCCTAAACCTAACCCTAAACCTAACCCTAAACCTAACCCTAAACCTAACCCTTACCTTAAGTTGAATCGGCTTGCTTTCAAAGTGCTATTTAAAGCGCCCTTCTTTCTCCGTGCTGGCTGTTGTCGCCCTGTTGATGACATCAGCGACGCGGTTTAGTCGGGCGCGGTTTAGTCGAGCGCGGTTTTGACGGGTCACGGCAAGACAGACGTCTCTGCAATGTCTAGATTTACAAACAAGAATTAAACAAGGATCATCCTGTGATCATACTTCAGTGAATTTCAGGGTGGATTAGGGGGGAAAAAAACCAATTTGAAAACACTGCAATTTCATGTAAATATGTAACATACAGGCTTGGAAATGAATAGTCTGGGGAATCTGTAACACTGAAAGTGGAAGGGAAAATGCAAAGTGGTTCAACCAACTCATGAAGTGATTATTGATGTCACATAAGCACTGCTTGTCTTTTCTTTGCTAATTGCCACTATAGTAATAACAGACCTCTTAGACTGAAGATGGAACAAATGCAAATCAGGAAAGAAATTGGCACCTGAAATAAGTCTGCAGATGAAGGAAGACAAACAATAAGGAAAGTTAGTTTTTTTTCTCTCTTATTTTTTCTTTAAAACTAGGATATGTTAAGTATACTGATATGGAAGCATAAATACCATCAACATAGATTGGAGTTTGCTCAGAAGCGGAAATACACCAATGAGAGGAAGAGTGGGAAACAGAAGAGAGAAGAAAGTTGGGAAGAGAGGGATAGGAGAGAGGGTAAGGGGGGAAGATGAGGAGGATAAGGAGGAGTGGAATGTAGAGAGAGGAGAAGGAGAAAGGAAAGGGAAGTGGAGTAGGAAAGGATGATGGACGGAAGAAAGGAGGTAGGAGAGAGGTAGAAGAAAGATGGGAAGTTTAGTTTAGTTTAGTTTCTTTGTTTTATTTCATTTGTATGCCGCCCTTTTCCCTAAGGGGACTCAGGGCGGCTCACAACTCAAAGAGGGAAGGGGGGATACAGACAGTTTAACAACGACACAGAACAATACATAGTTAAAAAGCGCAACAACCATACCATTCGAGATAGGGGCAGCGAATTTTTAGCCCCAGGCCTGTCGGAACAGCCAGGTTTTGAGAGCTATGCGGAAGGCCTGGAGGGTGGTGAGGGTACGAATCTCCACGGGGAGTTCGTTCCAGAGGGTCGGAGCAGCCACAGAGAAGGCTCTCCTCCGGGTAGTCGCCAGTTGACACTGGCCGGCGGATGGAATTCGGAGGAGTCCTAGTCTGTGGGATCTAATTGGTCTAGTGGAGGTAATTGGCAGTAGGCGGTCTCTCAAGTAAGAGAGGGATAGGAGAGAGGATAAGGGGGGAAGATGAGGAGGATAAGGAGGAGTGGAATGTAGAGCGATGAGAAGGAGAAAGGAAGGGGAAGTAGAGTAGGAAAGGATGATGGAGGGAAGAAAGGAGGTAGGAGAGAGGTAGAAGAAAGAGGTGTATGGAGAGCAGAAGAGCTAATAATGGGTTTTTATCATTTGGGTGTTGATGACAAGAGGAACTGATGTAATTACTACTTAATACAATAGGATACTGGCTATGTGATAGTATACATGTGATTGTATGTTATGAAAATGGAAAATAAAAAAGTATTAATTTAAAAAAAAAAAAGGAAAGTTAGTAGAAGAGTGTGCTCGGTATTCTGTATTTCCCACATTCTTGTCATTACTGCAAAACCATCAAAAACAAAATAGGTTTAGGGCATTTCATTTCAGTGGCTCAGCAAGAAGAGATAAGGCCAGAGGAGCAGGGTCATGAATAACTGGGAATTGGACAGGCTGTAACCCCCAAGCTAACAAGGGTGCTTCACTTTTAGAGAGTTTTTTTTTTTAATAAAAGAGAAGAATAGAATAAAGGAGAGCTAGAAGGGACCTTGGAGGTCTTCTAGTTCAGCCCCCTGATCAAGCAAGTGAACACAAAAAGTGGAGGGAGGGAAGAAGATGTTTTTTTTTAAAAAAAAATCTTATTTTTAAAGACAGCCTCATCTTGACAATAAAAAAAAATCACAGTTCTTATGCGGGGGTCTCATCCCCCACCAGTTAAAATAAAACGGCAATGCTAAATTTTATCCATTGAAATTCCTGGTGTTTTTAGCTGGGAGACTGTAAGATTTACAGACTGGGGGTGGGGAAACAAGATTCTCAAAAGGTAGGGAGTTTTGGGCCAGCTGAATCTCAGAGGGGATATTGTTCCAAAGGGTAAGTGTAGCTCAGGGAAGACACATCCCCTGGGTCCTGCCAGAGGACTTTGGGTGGCACCCTTTGATGTTTATGAGGAAGCACACATTGCTGTAGAAATGTTTCACTACATCAATGGTGGGATTCAAATAATTTAACAACCGGTTCTCTGCCCTGATGACCAGCAGGGTAGGTGGGGCTTGATGGTCATGTGACTGGGTGGGCATGGCCAACTCAAGGGCATTCAGGTCGATGGGAGCTTCGCCTTAGCTGTTACAATGTAATAAGGGTTAACCAGAGAGGCAGTTTCTGTAAGCAGGTCAATAAAGATTAGGCTAGAAACAACACCAGAATGTTTCCTTCCTGCCTTCCTTACAGGATTAGCCCTGTAAAGTGGAAAAAAACAAAAAGAGATTTCTTCCAACAACCGGTTCTCCGAACTGCTTAGAAAGTTACCAACCGGTTCTCCCAAATAGGTGCGAACTGGCTGAATCCCACCACTGCACTACATTCAAGGGATATTTATGGAGGATATGGTGATACTCCCGAGTCTTAAAGTTGTGTCATCTGCAGGTAGATAAGGTGGAGAGAGAGATTGGCCTCTCGCCACTTTATTTCCTTCCCTTTCTTATGGCTCTGGCTCCAGTCTCCACGAGGCCTTATTTGAAAGGTTTCTGGATTCAAGGTTTCCAACTTGGGAAGCAGCCAGGTATTTAGATTGGCTACAGGGGCCTCCATGAGAGAATAAAATCAAATGGCCACAATTGAAGGCCTGGACTTTTTTTTTTAGTGTGTAGTGTGTTTTTACATGGGTCACATGCAGGGGTGGGTTTCTCGCCCCGTTCCAACCGGTTCGGTTAGAACGGGGCCGGCAGCGTCCTCGTGCACGCGCGCGGTGCACGCACGCATACTAGCGTCTGTGCGATGCTCCAGCTGCTCCTGGAGGATCGCGCAGGCGCTGTATGCATCCTGCGCATGCATGGAAGCGCAGAACTCATCAAAACCGGGTAAGGACTGCGGGCGGGAGGGTGGGCCCTTCGCCGTTCCTGGAAGTTACTTACCTCCGGGTTCGCTGACCAACCGGTTCACAGGGACCGCCACGAACCGGTTGAAACCCACCCCTGGTCACATGTCACATGTGACTCACGTACAAAGGGGTGGAGCTCCAATTGTGTGGTCATGGCTGTCACTTGACTTTTTTGTTATAGTCCTCTGTGTGTCGAAGAGTGGAATTTGCTCTTGCAATTTTCCACACAACTCTGGAATGGAATGTTCAGTAAAGGTTAGAAAAATTTGAAGAGAAAACCATACTATTTAACATGAAAAACCCTCCCTAATGTTTCTAACTTTTTTTTTTCTGGGAAAGTAATAAAACTGATAGAAAGTAGTAGCCAGACTAAATTGAACTGTTTTTTTTTTCTTTCTGACAAGAGTTTTTTAATTTTAATTTTTGTGGTATGGTGATTACTTTGTGCATTATGCACCTAAAAAAACCCACAGAAAATCTGAAAGTCTGCTTCAATGCAATTGTGTTCAGAGCCTCCAGATAAATGAAATATTTCAAAAGGTATCGTAGTAATATTTATGGGAAAATCATCATTTTTCAACATAAAGCAAAATTCAAACTGACTTCTGCTCTTCTAAAATTCATCATGCGTTGTTTCTGCACGAATAAACACTATTTTGAGAAAGGTGACTTATTCAGTGCGTAAATGAATTTCCCTCTCTTTAAAATCATTTTTCATTCCATCGTTCTTCATTCAGCATAACACTTCTCATAATGAGTTCTTTATCCTGGATTATTGTAACGCGCTCTACATGGGGCTGCCCTTGAAGAGTGTTCGAAGACTCCAATTAGTCCAGAATGCAGCCGCGCGAGCGATTGTGGGTGCACCAAGGTACACCCACATTACACCTATCCTCTGCGAGCTGCACTGGCTACCTATTAGTCTCCAAATCCGCTTCAAGGTGCTGGTCGCTACCTATAAAGCCCTACATAGCATCGGACCTAGATACCTGAGAGACTGCCTCCTGCCGATTACCTCTCTCAGACCAATTAGATCGCACAGGTTAGGTCTCCTCCGGATTCCATCTGCCAGCCAATGTCGGCTGGTGACTCCCCGGGGGGAGAGCCTTCTCTGTTGCAGCTCCGGCCCTCTGGAACGAGCTCCCTGTTGAGATCCGGATCCTTACTACCCTCCCGGCCTTCCGCAAAGCCACCAAGTCCTGGCTGTTCCAGCAGGCTGGGGGGAGCTGAGAAACACCTACCTCCACGGAAATTGTGAATGTTGGTCTTGTTTTTAATATGTTGTCTTTGTCTCGTTTCCCCCCTTTCCCTTGTCTTTTGTGAACCGCCCGGAGTCCTCCGGGAGTGGGCGGCATACAAGACAAATACATAATAATAATAAATAATAATAATGCTTCTTTAGCATCGCATGGGTCCTCATTGCAATATTTCTCCAGGAACTGCATATAGTCTGCACCAGCCAATAAAGCAAAATGTAACATGGTGGCATATTTTTATACTTAAGAAATATGTCATTGCTTATTCTGCACTGCCCAAACAATTATGGAGATCAAGACAGCAAATTGCATACATGAGTCTGGTTCGCTTACATGATTATGTCACAATCAGACCGTTGGCTGCCAAGAGTAAAACAAATTCAGGTGCCAAGGTAGATGAGCATATCAAGTCAACTTTTTAATCAATCCTGAAAATAAGAAAAAGGTTATTTTAGAGTAGCGATATAATGGAGCGTCAGTCTGAGCCAGTGCTCCCTGCCCCACTTCTAATAAAATAAAGCTAAAGAAATTCTGCCGCAAAATAATGGATGTAATTTTCCCTATTTGCATGCAAACCTCTCTGCCCGTGATGTCTTGGCAAGGTCAATTCAAAACTGTGGGGTAACAAAGGCAGAGGGGAAAAGGTGAAATAAGTTGTGTATAATAAAGAAAAAATGGTTCGAAAGCCTGTTTGAGGTAGCGTGGCTCTGAAGTCCTATTTAAAACTGCCTCTTCTATTCATTCCACACATTTTCATCTAAAAAAATATTTCCATCTTTAAAGTGATTTCTTTACACCAACAAATTCACTTTACCTGACTCAGTAGTTCAATACTCAATGGATTTATATCCATGTAGATAGATAAGTAGATAGATAGATAGATAGATAGATAGATAGATAGATAGATAGATAGATAGATAGATAGATTAGATAGATAGATGATAGATGATAGATGATAGATGATAGACGATAGACGATAGATAGATAGATAGACGATAGATAGATAGATAGATCGATAGATAGATTAGATAGATTAGATAGATTAGATAGATTAGATAGATTAGATAGATTAGATAGATTAGATAGATTAGATAGATTAGATAGATTAGATAGATTAGATAGATTAGATAGATTAGATAGATTAGATAGATTAGATAGATTAGATAGATTAGATAGATTAGATAGATGATAAATGATAGATAGATAGATGATAGATAGATAGATAGATAGATAGATAGATAGATAGATAGATAGATAGATAGTACCATGTATAATGGAGAAGCCCAAAATTATTTTTATTCTTAATCTTGTGCATAAAAGTACTTGGGTCACATCATATTCAAATCCATATTGTGGCTTGTCAGCTTTAGCACTTCATGTTGCATACACTCAGGAATTGTTTATACACATATCCCACATATACAGGAAGCCCCACAATTCCTCCTGAGATTTCTCATCATTCATATGCTGCTCTCTGTTATCCATAGCTCGTTGCAGGCAAACCAAACTTGACTACTCTGAAGTCTATTGAAATGAGATTATTTTCATCCAGCATGACTCTTGATCGGTTGGAAAGCACTCATGAGTCCAGGCTTTGCTTTGTGTCTGGAAATACAGCTCTTTGGAAATAGTGGCTTTGCTGCAGTGAGGGGATTCAGCCGGTTCGCACCTATTCAGGAGAACCGGTTCGTAACTTTCTAAGCAGTTCGGAGAACCGGTTGTTGGAAGAAATCTTATTTTATTTTTTTCCCCAGTTTACAGGGCTAATCCTGTAAGGAAGGCAGGAAGGAAACATTCTGGTGTTGTTTCTAGCCTAATCTTTATTGCCCTGCTTACAGAAACTGCCTCTCCAGTTAACCCTTATTACATTGTAACAGCTAAGGCGAAGCGCCCATCGACATGAGTTGTCCACATTGTCACATGACCACCAAGCTATGCCTACCCAGCTGGTCATTTTGGCAGAGAACCGGTTGTTAAATTGTTTGAATCCCACCACTGCTTTGTTGGCATGTGCTCATATACTTGCCTCCTTGTTTGGCTACTTGATGCAATTGATTGCAACCACAGCTAAGACGAAGTTGTGTATGTGATTCAGACCTGGTTTAAGGAATATGTGGAATAGCTAGAAAACTATTAGATAGAAGTACTACAGGTTGACCGAAACAAGCTAATTATTGCTTATTTGGTAGTTAAACCATCACGGCTCATTGCAATGTGTGAATCAAGTCACCTTGGTCTGTTGAATGCAGAGTCAATGCTATCTATATTGACTCACACTGTTTCTCCCATATGTAAGACAAAGCTCCAAATCAAAAATTTATTTCAGCCAATGTAATGAAATGTAACACGAATAAAACTTGATAGAATAAAACGTCCAACAATTTTCATATGTAAGCAAAATTATCACTGCAGGTGGTAGTGCTGTCAAATCATGATGACTTACTCCTGACATATTCATGTCACCAAGCCCTGGAAAAGATCTGCCTGCTGCCAATTACCTCCCATAGACCCGTTAGATCGCACAGGGTCGGCCTCCTCCGGGTTCCGTCTACCAGCCAATGCCATCTGGCTACCACCCGGGAAGGGCCTTCTCTGTAGCAGCTCCAGCCCTTTGGAATGAACTCCCCAGAGAGATTCGGACCCTCACCTCTCTCCAGGCCTTCCGGAAAGCCGTCAAAACCTGGCTGTGCCGGCAGGCCTGGGGTTGATGAGTTCCCCTCCCCTCTCGACTTGTGTGGCTGTATGACTCTTGTGTATTTTAATTACGTGTATTGTGTTTGTATCCCCTTTTCCCCTTTTGAGTTGTTCGCCGCCCTGAGTCCCTCCCGGAGAAGGGTGGCATACAAATAAACTAAATCTTAAATCTTAAATCTATGTAGCAGGTATGAAAATGTAAATATTTTGCAGGTGCAAGCTTTTTTATTTCCTTCATCACTTTGGGAAACTTTGGTACATGGTTGTGCTTGCTCTATAAATCTCTATCTGGAATCCACTGCATAATTATTTCCTTTCACTAAATTAAGAGGAACTCAGAATACAGACAGAAGCCTTTTTCAACTCATTCCAATGAGGTCATTTGTTGCTTAAAAATGGAATAAAGAAGAATAGGGTTTATTTTGTGATTCTGTTCAATGTATACACTCCCATTTACGCTGAAAGCATGCTCTATCATCTTCCATCTCCCCTCCTCCTTCCCAGCTCTGCTTTAGCTTAATTCCATCAGACTTGGAGATTACAACACTAAGCGTTGAGCATATTTTCCCCGAAGACTTCAACTGCCTTCATCATCATTGCTTCTAACCAAGAAATTCAGGCAATTGTATTTTGTATTTAGATGATGTGATCAGCCACAAGTGGAGGGGGGAGCTTTAGCAGAAATAATTGCTAAGGCTTTGACTCATTATAGTTGTCAAGAATCTTTCGAAGAAGCCATGGTAAAGTGGCAAAAAAAAAACCTGATAAAAGTTTATAGCGTGGATGTGACCTTTATTTTTGCTCTCTGAATACCACGTCCGTCTTTAAAACAGGCAAAGTCTGCTTTTTTCAACTGCATTTTAAGTGTTTGAAACTTGCCCTCTTCCCAGGATTAGGTGGACAATTGTTTATTTTAATGCAGTTTGGGATATCCACAATAGTTGACTCCTAAATCCTCCTGAAAAAAATGCCTATTAAGAATGTAGATTACTTGCATGGATTCCTGGACCTCAGTCAAATCTGATTTATGTCAGTGGATCCCTTTAAGATTCCTCTTTTTCTTCCTGGCTCCAGAACAAAGCCTCAGTGATGGTATCACAGCAGAGAACAAAAAGGAAGAGTGGGGGAAAAAACCCAGCACATTTCCTTGTTATTGTTATTTTTATTGAAATGTCTTTTTCCTTAATACAAAATACAGATAGAGAAATAAAGATAATGGAAAAAGGAGGGAGGAAAACAGAGAGGGTAAAGTGAGGGAAGAAAGACACAAAAAAGCATTCTTCTTTCAGTGTAGTAAAATACATAACAGAGTTATAATGTCAGCTTTTTACTCGTACCAATTAGTAACTCCTAGCCATTCTATAGCAATAACCCACATAATCATCTCAAACTTCCATTGTTTTTCTCTTTCAAGCAGAAAGTCTTGAAGTGGTTTCCAAGTAAAAACAAAACTATTTGCATTCTTTTCCCAATTTATCTCATGGCTGCTCATTCACATTTGTGTCGGAAGCATGGTAAACAAACTCAATAAATAATATAATATAAAATAAAATAAATAATTAATGCAGTCAACTTTGCCATCTCCACCAATTCCATTATTTCTTCAATCAATTCCTCCATTATGGAAGTTGATGCTTCTTTCTATTTTGGGTCATATAGAATTCTTGTGTCCGTCAACATATGCAATAACATCATTCCATTTTTTTTCTTTGTCTAATACTCCCAAAGTAAAACTTTTTTGGTTTCAATTGCAAGTCCATTTTTGGAATCTTTTGAATTGAAACGTGAAATATTTCTTTGCATTATCATATGTCCACCGCTTATGATAAAAATTACCTTCCTTACAATTACATTTCCAGCAAACATTTAGAACACCTTTATACATCTTTGATAATCTGTCATTAAATATTACAGGCACATCATTTTACAGAAATTCTCTTTAAGATTATAATTCAACATAAATGTCAATACTTTAGTCCATATATTTTCCCATTGCTCCAAAATTGTATTATAAGTTTCTTGCCCATTGAATCATGCCTATCCACCTTCTAGGTTCAAACGTAACAGCATTTTATAAACCTTAGCTCTAAGATGTTCATTGTTAGGATAGAATATAATTTTGAATTTATTTTTAACAGCTTCCAAACCACATTTTTAAAACCTAAAGTAAACCTTTCTTACAATTGTAGATAGGTAAACATCTATGACTTTCTACCCGAAAGTTTTATTTTGATTTGAGAATGGGTTCACCTTGAACAAAGGATATTATTTATTCATAAATCCATTAATTGGAGCTCACTATCATTTACTTTCTTTAAAAATGCTTTTTATGGTGACAGTGATACTAAAAGAAGTATTTCAGGGGGAAAAATTTTTTAAAAATATATTTGTTTAAAATTTTACGGATGTCATGCCTAAGACTCTCAAAATCCACATTTGTTTTAACTTTATCAAGCCATAGATACCATCCAAACCTCAATTCATGACCTCCCAAATCCAATAACCTCTTATTCTTGAGTCACCCATTATTTCATTCAAATTAAATAGCATGCCTCAAAATATAATTTTATATCTGGAAGACCCTAATCTCTTTCTTGAGCGTCTTACAATGATTTATACTTAATTCTTGGTTATTTTCCTTGCCAAATTAATGTCCCTTTGCCATTGCTTAAATGGAACCTTGGTCATCAATATTGGCAGTGTCTGAAATAAAAAATAACATTTATGGTAAGATAACCTCATCTTGATCACAGAAATCCTGCCCAACAAAGATAATTGCATTTTATTCTCTTCCCACACCAACACACTCCGAGTCAAATATACTTTCCGGAATTTATTAACAGACAGACAGGTCCTTGGCAGCAAACCAGCACAGATAAGCTGTGGCAGCAATCCAACACATTTAAGCCGTGGCAGCAATCCAGCCTGCAAAGCTCACAATCATGTTCTCCAACATTAGTTCCTGCGTTGACTTCTGCAAGAGGGGCGTGTGCACAAGCAGTCTTTTTATAGCCTGGAGAGGAGCCTAATGACCACCAGCTGAGTGCAATTACCTCCTATACTTGCATAACTGTTCCTGACGCCTATTAGCTCTTTGATGCCGGACATCCAGGAACAACTCATTGTTGGCTTCTGGATCACTCTCCCTTGTCTCCTCCCCACTGGTCCAAGGCTCAGGCACCTCCTGGTGGCCAACCAGCCTCTCTGCACCCTGCTTGGAGTCGGAACCCTGTCCAGGGTCCTCCACATCCTCCAGAGCTGACTCATAGGGCCCCTCGCTGTCAGAGTCTGGTGGCAGCTCCAACGGCTCCTGCTGGGCCACAACACATTTTTATCCCCAGGTTATCTTCAGACCAACAATCAAGTGAACAATACCCCAATCAAGAAACTGCCAAAGAGCCATCAGTAAATAGCCCAACCAAAGAATCTCTAAGACCACCCCCATCAACACTGACAGGGTAAGATACTAGAATATAAACTGACAGCAAACAGCACTCCTTACTATAGCACTGATGATGTTACCTAGTTAGGGTGATGAAATGTTTGCAAGAAAACAAGCAAGCTCAGAGACCACCAAGAACCCTTCAAAGCTCCAAAGTCATTCAACTTCTCAGATCATCCAAACTATTTTTGGAGTCCATTTAGGCCAGATTCAGGCTTGTTTTCTTAAACAGACAATTGTAAATATGCATTTTTGTTTGCTGAAACACTATTGTTACATTTTTAAAAAGCTGCATTTTTCTTCACCTGAAAATAAAAAGGGAATTAAAATGATTATTGAACAGCCAACACTTTTTATATTAACTTTTGCATCAGTGCATCAGTGCATCAATGATTATGGCAACATTTTCAAGTGTCAAGTGCTATCAAATAATTTTGTGTGATGGTGTAAACACTAAATAAAATAATATTGGAAAAATGACTGAGAGAGATTAAGTCATTAATACACAGAGACACATCCACATATGCACACGCTAACTTACATATATTTGGTTAGTATGTGTGTATGTTAGAAGATATGTCACCCAAGGCCCCATGTTATTGATCATACATTATGGTATTGAGCTAGAATGTCCATATGCTGAGATTGTTTAGAATCTAAATATATTGGAAATACAGTTTCTTCCATTCTTGTTCATTAATGAAATCCTTTAAAAATATTGAACTGATTGAATTAAAGGAAGCACCATGTTCCACCACAAGTATACCAATAAACAGTCTTTACCTGTTACGAGAATGAACTTAACTTTCTTTCAGATTCATATTTCCTGCCTTCTGTCTGTAAAATTTGGAAGAGGAAGAGGAAAAGTACTAGTAATATAATTTGCAGTTTCTCATGTGATTTGAATCTTTACTAACTCTGTTTAATCATAACTATATTTTCACCAACAAATATTAATATTTTGTGATATTGGCCTGTTTCAAGAATCCATAGTTAAAATAAATAGCAGACCAATTGAGGTTTCATTTGTATCTAATCATAAACTGAGGTGAAAGAGTAGCATAAGAAACTTTGGAGAGCTAGAAAAGCTGAAGTTTATCCTTTTATTTCATTGTCACAGTGAAATAAAAACTAGATTGTCATGATGTCTCCATGTAGGAAGAAGGAATGGTGAGTTATATTACTCCTTTTCCCATTCTCTTTCAGGGGAAGAATCCAAAGTATTTTGAGGTAGCATACAGTAGACTATATGAAAGCATTTTTAAAGAAAAATAATAATGCATACCTCTTCAAGAGTAATTAAAATCTCCAAAGAACAATAAAAAAGAGCAAGAATCAGAATACTTTGGAGGAGGCTTTCAAAGAGATAAAAATCCATGACTAAAGCCATTTCTGTTTTCAATGTCTCTTTATTTAACTACTCCAGTGTTTCCCAAACTTTTGACATATGTGTACCCCTTCTATAATTTTTGTAATGCTGAGTACCCCTCATAAAAAACATATGCTTTAATAAAAATCAAAATATATTTATTTTTTATTTTTTTGGTACATACGCAAAATAAACGAAAGTTATATTATAAGGAGCATTTATTTGATTCAATGAGAAGGATGAAATCCAGATTTCAACCAGCGATCCGTAATCTCTGTTAGGGATAAAAATTGTATTTTATAAAAATAATCAAAATCAGTGGAACTTACTAAAGCACGATAACAGGCGCTCGGAACTAACTATTAAAGAAGTAAGTTGTCTCTGTAACGAAGTGCAGTATATTCACGCCATGTCACTCCTCACAAGACTGTCTAACCGTTAGATAACACTGCAATTCTCCGGCGTTTAAACAGCTCCGCGGCTGAACGTCAACTGTTAATGTTCCCACAGTTTAAAAATGGCCGAACCCGAGCTGCGCGAAGGATGCGTAGAAGTTCCCACCATAATGAGTTGCGATACGATGTACGATGGCCCCAGTTCCCATGTAAAAACTGCGATACGCGCCTATTTCTTTCCTTGTTCTGTGGGCGCAGCTAAGCATGGCGCAGTGGATATTCCCACGTGATCCCCACCAAACTCCGGTGCAACGCGTACCCCCACCAAACTCTTCCCGTACCCTGAACTGAACTGAAACATTCAAAGGAATAATATTGGAGTATTGATGGGGTCAGAATAATTTGGGGTTCCAACTCAAACTGAGGTAAAAGAATAAAGAAAAATTAAATCCAGAGAGCTTTGAGAAGGAGAAATGTAACTGCAGAGAAAATGGGGTAGAGAGACATTATTTTATAGGGGAATTTGTCCTGCATGTGGAAGTGTGTATATGCTGATTCCAGGCTGACATTTGAGGGGCGTGGATATGTGCAGCTATGTGTCACCTATGATGTTTAATCTTGTGAACATGCAATTTGCTGGGAGACTATTTTAATTAACTCTATTTGTGTTTTGCAGATCTTCTCCTTTGATATATGGATTAGGTCTAGGTAACTTAATTGAGGTTTGAGGAACCTTGATTTCCTCCGTTTGTTATTTTTACTTGATTAGCTTAATTTCAGTTTGACTATCAATTATCTAGTGGAGACACTGATTCTCAGTTCTTTGGACACAGTATAAGGAATAAAATCTATGTTGCTATAAAACTTCACACAATGTTTAGAGATATATGTTATTGAAACATGATGAGCAACAAAGATTTTTAAGAAAGTCATTTTCTGTACTTAAAAAAAAAAGTATACATTTATAAGCTTCCAAAGTGCTGTGTGAAAAAGAGATACTTTTCACAGTTTGTGAACAATAGCAAGCGGAAGGCATCTGTAATAAAGAAAAGTGGGATGCACAATTTTGACTTTGATTGATTGAAGTTGCTGGAGAGTGTAGAAGGATGGAATTGTTGAAAAAGAGTATCCCTTTAGAACATGGTTTAGATCTTTTTTCCTTTCCTTTCTGAAAACCTCAATTTGCATGTTGGACATGCTTTGTACTGAGTGTGTTCCTGATTGATTGATTGATTGATTGATTATTGTATGTGCCATCAAGTCATTTTCAACTTCTATCAACCACGTAGCAGAGGTGGTATTCAGCCGGTTCGGACCGGTTCGCTAGTGGAAATGGCGGGTGGGACAGATCTGTGCCATTCTATTTAGGTACATTTTCAAGCCACACACATTTCAAACCACGTGCACAATCAAAGCGCATGTGAGGAAGGCCGAGCACATGGGTGGACGGGGCGTGTGTGTGCATGCTCACATTTGCAAACCAGTAGGAAAAGTAAGTGAATACCACCCTGTTCTGACCCCTCTCGTTCCACACCCAAGCACACTCCGAGTCAAAGATAAGTTATGGCATTTAATTAACAGACAGACAGGTCCTTGGCAGCAAACCGGCACAAACAAGCTTGGGCAGCAATCCAGCACAGATAAAGCTTGGCAGCAATCCAGCCTGCCAAGCTTCTAACAATGTTCTCCGACATTCGATCCTGTATTGATTTCTGCAAAGAGGGGCGTGTGCACAAGTATTCTTTTTATAGTCTGGAGGGGAGCCTAATGACCACCATCTGAGTGCAATTACCTCCTGTAACTGCGCAACTGTTCCTGACGCCTATTAGCTCTTCGATGCTGTGCATCTAGGAACAACTCACTACTGGCATCCGGCTCACTCTCCCTTGTCTCCTCCCCACTGGTCCAAGGCTCGGGGCCTCCTGGTGGCCAACCAGCCTCTCTGTGCCCTGCTCGGAGTCGGAATCCTGTCCAGGGTCATCCACATCCTCCAGAGCCAACTCACTGGGCCCCTCACTGTCAGAGTCTGGTGGCAGCTCCAATGGCTCCTGCTGGGCCACAACACACCTCTGCCACATAGACAGATCTCCAATCTATCCCTAACCCTGGGGTGGTTTTTCATGCTCTGGAGGCTTCAAGAAAGCCTCCGGAGGACAAAAAATGGCCCCAAAAGCAGGCCAAAGTCAGTTGACCAGTGCCCTGACAAATGGCTCCACGTGTCACCTGTGGCACACGAGCCATAGGTTTGCCATCATGACCCTAGATTATTTTCTGAATGCCAATTCTTCCCAATCCTTGTGCAGACACAGTGTGGCAAGTTTCAATTGTAGGACAAGCCATACTTTTCTGAGGACTCAGCTGCATTGGCTCAGCCACGCTTGACTGAAATCCAAATCACCTTGCCTGTTCCAGGTTGTGGACCGTAAATTCCAAACAGGCAGGTAGAGCAAAGCTACCATGCATCACCTCTTTTCCCCTCATTCTCTCAGCAGATCCCAGTATGATATTCAGTCTCCCATCAGACAACCTTCTTCCTGATCTTCCTCTCTTTCCTTCTCTCCTCATCCAGCATTACTGCTCCTGCTGATGTTCTGACATGGCAATATCTCAATAGCCCACTTGCCCTTCATCTTCCCAACATCTTCCCTTCCCTCAGCCACCACTGACACCATAAATGTCCCAGCGTGGCATAATTCATCATCGCACCCCAATCTTCACAGGACCATTCTCCCTTCCCCCTCCCCCCCCTGTCTCCATTTAGATGCTGATGTCCTCATCTTTTCCTGTCCTGGACCACTTCTACCCAGATCAAAATAGTCTTATTTTGTTAATCCCTGGAACAAAACAGTCCCATTTTTGCTTTGCACTTGGACCAAAATATCTCAAACGCGTGTTTTTCAGTTCAGATCTCGAACATCCAAAACCAGTGTTTCATGCATTGTCTGAGAGAAACATTTTACACAGTATTAGTTACAATATTGCTCAAGTCATTGTCAAACTCAAGGCCCGGGGGCCAGACCCGGGCCACAGGGTGACTGATTTGGCCCACTGGGCTGCCCTTGAATTAGTGAAGGACCGGCCTGCAGTGCATGCGACCCTCCCAAGCTCACTTTTCTCTGGCAGTGGGTTACAGGAGGCCTTTGCAGCTGAAAATGGAGCTCATGAACCTGTTTTCGCTGGCAGAGCACTTGGAGCACCACAAGTTCCTCCGACACGAGTGATGTTAAGCTGACCATGCCCCCCCCATGGTCAAACACAACCCCGATGCGGTCTTCAATGAAATCGAGTTTGACACCCCTGCTCTAGTGGGAAAACATAAACTATACAAAGGCCTTTTATTTTCCTCCCCCAAATTGCAGAAATTAAGTTACACATTCTGTATAAAATGTCCCACACAAATATTTACTTATTTGCAATAAGTTGCAAAACTTCCCTGCTTTATTGTGAGGTTTTTGCTGAACAGCTTAAAGCAGTAATTTCAGCAAGAAAGATGTTGTAGCTTTACTACATTCATTCATATAAGGAAGATTTTTGTACAGCTTGATTGATTGCTTAATGGTCCTTGATAACTGCTGGGTATCAGCTACTAAAATGTGTTCATGCCTCATCTCTTGAAGAAAATATCTGGACAGTTTCAATGTAGTTAATAACAAAGAACAATGGTCTCTGATTTTGCAGCTGACCAGTAACAACAAGAAAACTGTAGAGATTCTAAGTGGACATTGTTGCTTTTAGAGATTGAAAGATGAATTAACATTTAAAACATTTACTCTAGATTTTGCTTTCCCTCTACTTAGTATGTATACTCTTCTCTTATTTATTCAACCTACATTTTTAAAGCTGTACATACAGCTTTAAAACTGATATAAATAGCATCAATAGCCTGCACTATGCTGATGACAGGGACCCGGCTAAAATGCTGAGCTTGCCAATCAGAAAGATTGGCAGTTTGGTGGTTTGAATCCCTAGTGCTGTGTTATGGAGTGAGCTCCCATTACTTGTACCAGCTTCTGCCAACCTATCAGCTTGAAAGCATGTAAAAATGCAAGTGAAAAAATAGGGAGCACTTTGGTGGGAAGGTAACAGTGTTCTGTGCACCTTTGGCATCTAGTCGGGCTGGCTACCTGACCACGGAGATGTCTTCGGACAGCGCTGGCACTTCAGCTTTGAAACGGAGATGAGCACCGCCCCCTAGAGTCGGGAACGACTGGCACATATGTGCGAGGAGAACCTTTACTTTATGCTGATGACACTATCCTGGCAAATGAAAATGCAAAGGATCTGCACAGAGAAAACGTGAGACTAAATTTATATACATAAAGACTAAGGACAACAGATAGAACAACCAACCTTCGAACTGACAATGAAGCAGAGGTGGGTTCCTACCGGTTCGCACCAGTTCCGTAGAACCGGTTCGTCAAATCTATCAAACCGGTTAGAAGAGGTTCCACCAGTGGACCCAGAAAGCAGGCCACAGCTACAGAAGAGGTTCCAAAATTTTTTGAAACCCACCACTGCAATGAAGATACTGAAATGGTGGATAGCTTATGCCTTTTAGGATCAACCATCATCAGTAAAGGAAAACAGCAGTCAAGAAAATATATCATTTTTTTGCTGAATTCTTGGAAGAGCAGCCATGAAGATAGCAGTTAGACTTATATACCGCTTCATAGGGCTTTCAGCCCTCTCTAAGCGGTTTACAGAGTCAGCATATTGCCCCCACAGTCTGGGTCTTCATTTTACCCAACTCGGAAGGATGGAAGGCTGAGTCAACCTTGAGCCGGTGAGATTTGAACTGCCGAACTGCAGCTAACAGTCAGCTGAAGTGGCTGCAGTACTGCACTCTAACCACTGCGCCATCTCAGCTCCTAGGATCTTGGAAAAGATATTCAAATGCTATGAAGTGTCTATACTTACAAGGATCAGAATTACACAACCCATGTCACTCCAAGTTGGAATTTAAAGAAGCAGGATAGGAAGAGCATTGATGTATTTTAACATTGGTATTGGAGAAGACACTAAGAATACCATTGATAGCCAAAAAACAAGCAAACAAACCAATGGGTCGCTGAACAATTCAATCCAGAGTTCTCATTCAAGGCACAAATGACCAGGCTCAGATTATCCTACTTTGGATACCTTATTGAAAACTCAGCTCTCTGAAAAAGGTTCTAATGTTGGAAAAGGTGGAGGAAAGAAAAGAGGATAATCACCAGAAAGGTGGATTGACTCAGATATGGTGGTGATAAGTGCACTGTGGGGACGCCTGAAAGGACAGGGTTTGGTTTTTATGACTATTATTTCTTGATGTTTTTATTTTCATTTCTTTTGCTGTTGTTTTTTATTTTGTTATTTGCTCACTGTCAGGGCCACTTCACTTAATAACCAAGAAAGAAACCACTCAACTCGATTTTGCAGAATTAAGAGTACTTTTACTGGTTACAAATAAATAGTAGCTAAGCAAAGCTGGATCTGAGATAAAAGCGCGCGCAAACATAGATATCAATGTATGACCCATTCCCCTCCCCTTGGTAACCCCAGCCCATAGTCCAATCCAATTACTCCACAGGTGTCATGTGGGAGACATCTTCAAAAATCATCATCAGGTTAGTATGCCGGACAGTTGGCCTTGGCGGGAAACTCCTCTCCCCGTCACATGCGCAGTAGATGGTGAGATCAACTCCCTCCTTACAGTCTCTCGTGTACAGAATAATTCCCACACCCAAATACCATGTCCCCCCGCTTCCCGTTTCAATGGCAGCCTAAAAGCAAGCAGCAAAACAGAGGCTGGCATCCACCACATTCAGTTCTTCAAAAAGCAGCAAAAAAGAACAAATTAGAGAGAAAGCAAGATTGTTGTCTTCCATAAGTTCTAAGGGGTGCCTGTTCCCTCTGCCTGGGTGAATACTGAAACTGTGGGGTCACTGCATGGTTTACAGAGCTATTCCCTGGGTGATTAAAGAAGGAATGCAAAACAGGGGCCTCGCCTGCGGGAAAGGCTCTTCCCTGAAGGCTCCAGAGGACAAAAAACGACCCTACGAACAAACTGGAAGTTGATTCCTAAACTTCCGGTTTGCCCGTAGGGCTGGTTTTCATGCTCCGGAGCACCTTCAGGGGGCGGGGGTCTGTTTTCACCCTCCCCAAACTCCTATAAAGCCTCTGGAGGCTGGGGAGGGTGAAAAAGGCACACCAAAAATGGGGGGGAGCGCTGGTCATGTGCCATGAGCTCTGGGGTCGTGCGCATAGCATTATAGCAATAGCAATAGCAGTTAGACTTATATACCGCTTCATAGGGCTTTCAGCCCTCTCTAAGCGGTTTACAGAGTCAGCATATCACCCCCACAGTCTGGGTCCTCATTTCACCCACCTCAGAAGGATGGAAGGCTGAGTCAACCTTGAGCTGGTGAGATTAGAACCGCTGAACTGCAGATAACAGTCAGCTGAAGTGGCCTGCAGTACTGCACCCTAACCACTGCGCCACCTTGGCTCTTCTATTATGGGTGTGGCACGCCCACGCGTGACCCTCCTGCATTCCCTCCGCTCTTGGGACGCGAGCCAAAAAAGGTTCATCATCACTGGTCTAGGAAGAAGATCTAAAGACGAGATGAGGTTGAATTGGGTCTATGAGATAGTGGTTCTCAATCTTTGTTGAAGAACTGTAACTATAAATATAAAACTCTTGACATAACCCATTATTATTATCACCTTATCTTTAGGTGGAAACAATCAAACAAAGCATAAATTCTAGCTCAGTCCTTGACATCTCCTTTAAAGGATTTCAAGATTGGCCTGAGAAAGACCCTGTCTGGGATAATGGAGGAACATCAACATTTCATTATTTTGCTGTAGAAGTAGAATGTATGATTATAGATTGGGTCACGTTCTGCCCTGCATTCTCTTGAAAAAGACCAGAATCACAGAATACCAAAATGATAGGAAATCTGACAGGCAAGTTAGCATCCTCAAAAACTAGGAATCAAGTACAGCCAGGTAAGTAATAGCTTGCACCATCATGGACAGATCACTAAAAGAGCGAAGTGATAAGGTCATCTTCAAGCCAAACTTCTGATTGCTTCTCCAGAGCCTTATTGTAACCAAGTTTCAGAAGATTCTTTCGTAAGAATACTTCCAAAACTGACTTAGCTCAAATGAAATTAATCCATTGTCTTCTCTTTTTTTATTGGTAAGATTTGGTGAGAGTTGCTTTATTGAGCTTTATCTAATAGAGTTTTATCTTATAATTTAGCAGAATGTTTTTGGGGGAAAAAAGTATTACAGTTGTGGAACGCCTTTTCTTTCAAATAACACAATGCAACATAATATGAAAATCTTTATTTCAGTCATAGACCAGCATAATACAAAAGCACATTCTCCAAAGGTATCAGTATGTTCAAATCATGGGGAGATGTTGCTTTAGGTTTTTATGAAATGTTTTGGTTTTTTTAAAATCAAATTGCTGATCACAGCATTTTTATAAATGGTTTGGTTTTTATGACTGTTATTTCTTGAGGATTTTATTTTCATTTCTTTTGTTGTTGTTTTTTATTTTGTTATTTGCTCACTATAATCGGTTCTTCAAAAAGCAGCAAAAAAGAAGAAATTTGAGGGAAAGCAAGATTGTTGTCTTCCATAAGTTCTAAGGGGTTCCTGTTCCCTTTTCCTGGGTGAATACTGAAACTGTGGTGTCACTGCATGGCAGTGGTGGGTTTCAAAAATTGTTCAAACCTACTCTGTGGGTGTGGCCTCCTTTGTGGGAGTGGCTTGCCACCCATGTGACCAGATGGGCGTGACTTGCCGCCCAGGTGACCGGATATGAAGATGCCGACAACACTTGTCAGAACCACCTTAAATTACCTCACACACAGCACTGGCATGCATAAGAATAGGATGTAAACTTGTTTTTTAAAAGGCATCTTTGGTTTACGTTAAAACAACTTCAACACACGCAATGTTGTGATTGCACCACAAACGCAGTAGTCATCCTTACCTTTCACAGAGGCCCTGAGTTTTATAAATATGAGCATGATAGTGTAGAATAATCATATCCAAGCACCAGTGGTGGGTTTCAAAAATTTTTGGAACCTCTTCTGCAGGTGTGGCCTGCTTTCTGGGTCCACTGGTGGAACCTCTTCTAACCGGTTCGGTAGATTTGACGAACCGGTTCTACCGAATAGGTGCGAACTGGTAGGAACCCACCTCTGCTGCATGGTTTACAGAACAATTCCCTGGGTGATTAAAGAAGGAATGCAAAACAGGGGCCTCGCCTGCAGGAAAGGATCAAAATCTGCAAGATGGCAGGTGTGATGTCGTGATCCAAGCCAAGACCCTTTTTTGTTTATGCGTCATCATAATAACTCACCTGCCATTTTGCAGATTTTGATATCCGTCTCCCATAGATTTAACTATGTAAATTTAACTTCATATTCAGGTATCCACATCACCTTTGCAGTAAGCCCTCTTCTTATATCTATTTGTCTGCTTTTATTTAGTTATAATAGATGATAAATATTGTGGCATAAGCAGTGGTGGGTTTCAAATTTTTTTAGAACCTATTCTGTAGGTGTGGCCTATTTTGTGGGTGTGGCATGTGACTGGGCAGGTATGGTCAACTTGACATCACTCATGCACACTCAGTCACATGACCACCACCCCCAAGCCATGTGGCAAAAAAATTTGGGACTCCTATGAAGCGGGGGGGGGGGAACCTCCCAAAAATAGACAACTGGAAGATTAAGGGCAAAATTAGGGAGATCGGAGAAGGCAGAGCAGAGAGGATTCAAGTAGAAAGCTATCACATGCTGGTGAAAGAACTTTGGGAGATCAGAGAAGGCAAGACAGAGGGGAATCCAATAGAAAGCTATCACACTCTGGGGAAAGAGCTTTGGGAGATCGGAGGAGGCAGGACAGAGAGGAATCCAGGAGAAAACTCCTGAGTTTGCCGCTGGTGGATTGTGCCACTGGACCTCTCCATGCTTCTCCGTTCATCACCTCCACTCCCAGGTATGAGACTTGACCCCGAATTGAGCTAGGATAGTGCGGACGGGTGGAGGAAGCAAGCGAAGGAGCGGCTTCCGGATGGGTAGGGGGGGGAGCAAGGAGTGACAGGGCCAGGGCAGGCATTCCGGAAGTTACTTCCGGGTCCACCAGTTGAACTTCCTCTCACCGGATTGGTAAATTTCACCATCCGGTTCTCCCGATCCGGTGTGAACCGGCAGAAACCCACCACTGGGCATAAGCCATCTGCATCCTCTGGCCTCTCTTAGCTTCCTGGCAAGGTTCAGCCTGCTTCTGGCCATGAGGACCTTTTCATCTATTTGAAAGAACTGTTTTTTGAGATCTGGAATTTACCAGTTCAACTACTATCAAACAATTTTTTTGTATAAGATAGAACAAATAGTCTTTCCCAATTTGGACGTCACCCAAAATATCGGATTACCCAGCCCAAGATAGCATAATGGCTTGGAATCACGAGAGTCACAGTTCAATATCTGAAGTACTGAAGAGCTGTGGATAGCTGATTTATTTCCCCATTTTGAAAAAGATTCAATAGACAATGGTTCACAAATTTATATTTGCACGCCAAGGCAGTAATTTTGGAGATAAATACAATACTTTTATTGTGCATAAATATTAACACAATCTTGTTCCTGATGCATTTTATGTTACTGTAACACGAGCGGTGCATCTTTTAATATATTTGTATCCAATGTAAACTCTATAAAAATAAAAATAAAAGCATTGCACGATGGTTGTTTTCTTCCCTGTCTCATGCAGAAGATATAACCAATGACCCCTGAAGTTTGTCTTATAGATTTTCCACTTAGGAGCATTTCGTCTATGAAAACAAAACATAACCAAACAAAAAAGCCCTGTAAATAACAAGTGTGTGTTTTTGTGCGTTTAGAAATGTAGAGTTGTCCCATTTGCATTAGCGGGAACATGTGACTGGGCGATATAATTAGTCTTCATTTGTCTGGATGCTTAGAATCTGAAAATTGATTGGCTAGTCGATAGCAATCCATTTGGACATGAAGCACTGGCTGCTGGCAGAGGAGGGAGTTCGTTGTGTCCCTGGTTACAGTAGATCTTTAATTAACACACCAAGATCCATTAAGTTAAAGAGCTTGCTGCTTATCTCCCCAGAGATTTTGGTTCTTACTGGACTGTTTGGAATAGCACTAGTCTGTTAACTTTATAAGGACCTTAGGAGAACTATCTATGCTTAGGACACCTATTAAATGCCAGAAAAATGAAGCCATTCATCATTCATATCTTATTCATGTTAAAAATATTCTGACTTGTGATGATTTCCATGTCCCTAGATTCAGATGATTTTGATGTGAGAGTAGCTAAATTCACTATGAGAACAAAGCAGAAAGCTATTTATAATTTCTCAGAGCTGTGGATTCCCCTGTTCTTTTTAACCACATGACTGTTCTGAGCCCCCTCCTCTGTCCAGGAACGAAAGCCACATAAACAAAGAGATAATAGCAATAGCAATAGCAATAGCAGTTAGACTTGTATACCGCTTCATAGGGCTTTCAGCCCTCTCTAAGCGGTTTACAGAGTCAGCATATCGCCCCCAACAATCCAGGTCCTCATTTTACCCACCTCGGAAGGGTGGAAGGCTGAGTCAACCCTGAGCCGGTGAGATATGAACAGCCGAACTGCCGAACTAGCAGTCAGCTGAAGTAGCCTGCAGTACTGCACTCTAACCACTGCACCACCTCGGCTCTCTGGCAGCAATGCACACAAACTCTGGCAGCAATCCAGCCTGCCAAGTTTGTTTCTGGTTAGTCCTTAACGTGAACGTTGACTTCTGCAAAAGGGCGTGCCACAAGCAGTCTCTTTTATAATCAGGAGAGGATCTTAATAAGTATCAACTGAGCATAATCATCTCCTATAACTACGCAGTTGTTCCTGCCGCCGAGTAGCCCTTCGATGGCGTGCATCCCGAAACAACTCACAAGTGTTTTCCTGATCACTGTCCTATGATCCAAGGCTCCAGCGCCACCTGGTGGCCAACCAGTCACTCCTCGCCCTGCTCGGAGTCGGCACCCTGTCCAGGGTCCTCCACCTCCTCCAGGGCCAACTCATAAGACCCCTCGCTGTCGGAGTCTGGCGGCAGCTCCAACGGCACCTGCCGGGCCACAACACTGACAATCCTTTGAAAAAGGCTAGGTTAGAGATAATGACTACTCCAAATCATCCAGTGAGTTCAATGACTGAATGAGAATTTGAATCAGCCTAGTCAGTTTGATGTAGTAGTTAGGGAACCGGGCCAGAAACCAGGAAGCCATGAGTTCCAATTGCACTTTAGGAATGAAGTCAGCTGGGTGAGTTTGGGCTTGTCATTCTCTTTCAACCAGTGGGTGGGTTTCACTTAGGTTTCACTTGGGAAGGTTTCACTTCGGAACCATCGGTTCACCCCGCATACATGTGCTCGCTTTGCACATGCATGTACTTTCCGTGCATGCACCCAGCCTTCAGTGCATGTGCTTTCTCATGCGCGTGCCTTCCACACATGCACCTGGCCTCAAAAACATAGCTAAATGGGAGGGCATGGAGCCGGGGAGGGTGGGCTGGCCCACCCATGATCTCCGCTACCTGTTTGCCTGAACTTTTCCAAAACGGCTGAATACCACCTCTGCTCTCAACCCTAGGATGGAGGCAATAGCAAACTACTTCACAAATCAGACCAAGAAAACTGTGTACACCTGTCCAGGTAATTACCAGGAGTCAAAATTGATTTGAAGATACCCACAAAAATATCTAACAGTAGTCAAGTACCACAAAACTTGAATAATCCTGGATCTTGGATCTGAGCAAGGAAAGAAAAAGCAGAAGGAATGTGTCGTGTGGGAGTCTTTGTAGAACTGAACAATTGACAAAAAAGAGCATTTGATTTGTTTGTGCTAGCTAGCCACTTACTGAGTTCATGTTGAATTATTTTCACCGTTTAGATTGGATGGATGAGCATGAGTTGCTTCATCTCTAATCTGAATAACAGATAAGACCATTGGAAAATAGTAGGAAAACGAATGCCTTAGAAAATATATTCAAATGTCATGATATGTCTATACCTACAAAGAGTAGAATCATGCATCTGTGACAATCTTTGGAAGTGAGAGTTGAAAGTTGAAGAAGAGGCTAGAAAAATATTGATGCTTTTGAACTTTGGTGTTGGAGAAGACTTCTGAGAATATAATGGAAAGCCAAGAAAACAAACCAGTGGACCATCAAACAAATCAACCCAGAGTTTTTACAAATGAAAAGGCTCAAATTATGCGAAGACCAGTTCTCTGGAGAAGGCTCTAATACTGGAAAAGGTGGAAGGAAAGACTCAAAACACAAGGTTTGAGACACATCATCATGGAGAAAATCTATCTATGTGGTCGGTAGGAGTCAAAAATGGCTTCAGGGCATATATCAACTCAACCAAAATCAAATATGGCAGGATCTTGACTAGAATACATCACACCAGCTCTTTGCAAAAACGACTTATCTTTTTTGTTACTCGGTCTCCTGAAGAGATTATTCTTTTTAATTGTTGAGGTAAAAAAGTACTTCACAATTTTCTGGCACAGTGAAAATCAAATCAGACGAGACTTTTCCCAGGGAGTTCTATTGGGAAATATATGGAGCAAGGGCTGGCAAAAGAAATTAAGAAGTCTAGAGTGGAAGTCCCAAGGTGTAAATAAGCTAGGCAGGAAGTGTTCTAGAAAAGCTTCTTCTGCAAAAGAGCAGAACAAGGATTAAATGGTTTCTGGAGTAGAGACCTCACTTTTTAAGATTGTTTTATATCTGCGGATGTTCAATTTAAAAGTGGACTGACTATATTGCAACATTAGTGAGTGCATTTCTACATAAATTAGTGTTGTTCTATATAAATGTCCTGTAACACCAAAATCTGGAGGAGTAGATAACAAGATTGCCCTTTCTCCAGATCCACCAACATATATTTTGTTGCCAGGATGCTAAAGGAACACTCCTTAGTCTGTTTAATGCAATCCTAATTTATTACGTTCTATAGAGTGGCATAAAGAGAGAGAGAAAGAGAGAAATGCTGCACTTTGCATTACACACTGTTGATAGATTTTTCCACAAGAAAATGCTTAGCAGTTGATGGACAAAAGAGGTACATCTAAAGAACCAGCTTCCCTCCTTCCCTCCCTCCCTCTCTCCCTCCCTCTCTCCCTCCCTCCCTCCCTCATTCTTTCTTTCTTTCTTTCTTTCTTTCTTTCTTTTTCTTTCTTTCTTTCTTTCTTTCTTTCTCTCTTTTTCTTTCTTTCTTTTTCTCTTTCTTTCTTTCTTTTGCTCTTTCTCTTTCTCTTTCTTTCTTTTTCTTTTTCTTTCTTTCTCTGTTTTTCTTTCTTTTTCTTTCTTTCTTTTTCTTTCTTTCTTTCTTTTTCTTTCTTTCTTTCTTTTTCTTTCTTTTTTCTTTCTTTCTTTCTTTCTTTCTTTCTTTCTTTCTTTCTTTCTTTCTTCCTTTTGCTCTTTCTCTTTCTTTCTCTTTTTCTTTTTCTTTCTTTTTCTTTTTCTTTCTTTTTTCTCTCTTTCTTTCTCTTTCTTTCTTCCTTCCTTCCTTCCTTCCTTCCTTCCTTCCTTTCTTTCTTTCTTTCTTTCTTTCTTTCTCTGTTCCCATCAAAAACATCCCAGTTCTCTGTTGCTTTGCTTAATCAACCTCTCTCCTGCTTCTCACATTTCTAATAAAAAGGCCATAACTAACATATGGGAACAATGATAAATCTGGGGTGTGTAATTAAAACTGCTATTGATTTCTTACCTTTTGGAGTGCCTTATCTCTGGTGAACTAGAAAGTAAAAGGTGGGATAAACAGCCACCGGAATGTAAGCTATAAACAGTTTCATTTGCATGACCTGAAAGCTGCAATACAGAAAATGTGATGGGGATAGGGGGAAGCGGGAATAGCACGATCATTTGTCATTAGGCTGGATGTCCAGAATGTGAACATTGAATATCCAATTAATGTTTGTTCTAGTAAAAGATTGGCATGAAGTTGATAGAGGTGGATTTGTCATGCCTTATATGAGGATCAGCTATGAATCCCCTTTTTCTATGCTCCAGTTTATTGTTGACATGAAAACCATTTTTCAGGTAGAAATATTGCTTCTTCATTATGCACTTGCTTTTAAAGTGGCCACTATTTCACTGGGAGTTGTTAATCAGGATATATATCTGTTGTGGCCCAGTAGGAGCCATTGGAGCTGCCACCAGACTCCAACAGCGAGGGGCCCTATGAGTTGGCTCTGGAGGATGGGGAGGACCCTGGAGGATGTGGAGGACCCTGGACAGGGTTCTGACTCCGAGCAGGGCGCAGAGAGGCTGGTTGGCCACCAGGAGGCGCCTGAGCCTTGGACCAGTGGGGAGGAGACAAGGGAGAGTGAGCCGGACGCCAGCAGTGAGTTGTTCCTGGATGCATGGCACCGAAGAGCTAATAGGTGTCAGGAACAGTTGCACAGTTACAGGAGGTAATTGCACTCAGCTGGTGGTCATTAGGCTCCTCTCCAGACTATAAAAAGACTGCTTGTGCACACGCCCTTCTTGCAGAAGTCAAAGCAGGAACGAATGTCGGAGAACATTGTTATGAGCTTGGCAGGCTGGATTGCTGCCAAGCCTTATTTGTGTTTATTGCTGCCCAAGCTAGTCTGTGCCGGTTTGCTGCCAAGGACCTGTCTGTCTGTTAATTAAATGCCGTAACTGGCTCGGAGTGTGTGTTGGTGTGGGTTGAGGGGGGTCAGAACATATATCCATCAAAATAAATAAATAAACAAGCAAACATTATATGAATTCTATATTAATCCATTGCTTTTACTGGACATGACAGCTTATTTGTATATTGCACCTTATTCATAACTACATATCCATAATGATTTAGGAATACAGAACAGTTACATGAGTTTTAGTGACTCAGATCAAGCGCCCCTTTCATCAAGCATCTGTTTTCTAAAATGACCAACTGGTCAACTTTCTGAGAAGTTGGTCGTGATTGTGATTGTATATGACATTAAATGTTTCTGGTTTTTAAAGCTTCATTCCTGGAGACTAATGTTAATAATTTATTAATTCTATATGCTCCCTATTCCCAGCAACATTTAAAAACAAAGAACAATACCAAAACATAAAAAAAGAAGACAAGATAAAAAGAAGAAAGATGGTGAAGATCCCAGGAGGGGATCAAGGGAAGGGAAGAAAAGAAAGGAGGGTCAATAGCAATAGCAATAGCAGTAGACTTATATACCGCTTCATAGGCCTTTCAGGCCTCTCTAAGCGGTTTACAGAGAGTCAGCATATTGCCCCCAACAATCTGGGTCCTCATTTTACCCACCTCGGAAGGATGGAAGGCTGAGTCAACCCTGAGCCGGTGAGATTTGAACCGCTGACCTGCTGATCTAGCAGTAGCCTGCAGTGCTGCATTTAACCACTGCGCCACCTTTTGTCAAAAACCTGGGTGAAAAGCCGTATCTTCAGGAGCTTTCAAAATACCAGTAAAATGAGAGCCACTCGAATCTCAGGAGGAACCTCATTCCAGATGTCCTAAAGATGCTTTTTCAAAGGGCAGCTGGATTTTGTTTTTCCTTGAAGAAAACTGAACTGAACACAACTGAAGAAGATTGTTGGATGAGAAATGAAAAGTCTTCAAGGAAAAACAAAGTCCAGTTGCCTTTTGAAAAAGCACATGACCTGGATGACTGAGAATTTCCGTAGACACTCATTCCAGATGGCAGGCACTGACAGAGAAGTGTTTCCAGTGTCCAAATAGAGGGGATCATTTAGATGGATATAGCCATCTGGTTTCCTTTGCAACAATATGGAAATAATTTACCATTGGGTACTTTCAGGATATCCTCTCAAGGTCTTACTCGGCCCCACATCACTGGATTACCTGGGGATCACAAATTCAACTCCTAACCAGACTGAAACCTGCTTCACCTTTTGAGATCAGCTAAAGCCAGCTAGATGCTGTCCTTGATTTTAAATACAATGTCTCTGAAAGAGATTTACAGAATCATAGTATTGTTACAATTAATCATTGGTCTACTGCTTTTCCATATATGTATGTATATATATAGAGCCGAGGTGGCGCAGTGGTTAGAGTGCAGCACTGCAGGCTACTTCAGCTGACTGCAGTTCTGCAGTTCGGCTGTTCAAATCTCACCGGCTCAGGGTTGACTCAGCCTTCCATCCTTCCGAGGTGGGTAAAATGAGGACCCAGATTGTTGTTGGGGGCAATATGCTGGCTCTGTAAACCGCTTAGAGAGGGCTGAAAGCCCTATGAAGCGGTATATAAGTCTAACTGCTATTGCTATTGCTATTGCTATTGCTATTGCTATTGCTATTGCTATTGCTATGTATGCACGTATGCATGTATATGTATATGTATATGTATATGTATATGTATATGTATATGTATATGTATATGTATATGTATATGTATATGTATATGTATATGTATATGTATATGTATATGTATATGTATATGTATATGTATATGTATATGTATATGTATATGTATATGTATATGTATATGTATATGTATATGTATATGTATATGTATATGTATATGTATATGTATATTTTTATAAATAACAGTACTATTCCTAACTTCCATTGGACTGAATTAAGAGGAAAATAAATTAACTAATCCAAGATTTCCCCTCTCTCTGTTCCAGTGGTGGGATTCAAATAATTTAACAACCGGTTCTCTGCCCTAATGACCAGCTGGGTAGGCATGGACCAGTGGTCATGTGACCGTGTGGGTGTAGCCAACTCAAAGTCACTCACGTCAATGGGCGCTTTGCTTTAGCTGTTACAATGTAATAAGGGTTAACCGGAGAGGCAGTTTCTGTAAGGAGGGCAATAACGATTAGGCTAGAAACAACACCAGAATGTTTCCTTCCTGCCTTCCTTACAGGATTAGCTCTGTAAAAATGGAAAAAACCAAAAGGAGATTTCTTCCAACAACCAGTTCTCCAAACTGCTTAGAAAATTAACAACCGGTTCTCCCGGATAGGTGCGAGCTGGCTGAATCCCACCACTGCTCTGTTCCAATCGGAAATAGTGCTATTTTTTCTAAGCTGATCTTCTTTTTAGCTTATATGGACTTCTGAAATTCCCAAACGTCTTCCTTTCAAATTGGAAGAAGGAAAGATGCAAGGAAGATGGCATAGTAAACATCCCGGGAAATTGATTTTTCCCAAAGGCTCAGTAGCTGTTTAACAAATTACATTTTTTTGCAGGGCCGCTGTCACATAACAGCTTTACAAATGTCAATTTGTTCATTACACTTATTACCAAGCCCTTATCTTTAAGGTTGATTGATTGAAATATTTTGATGTTTCCCTAAAATTCTCACAACTCATGGCCATTTAAAGTAAGAATTCTAGTTTTGAAGCAAGTGATCTAAGGACTATCATAATTTAGCACGTGATGCATTTTGTGGGAAAGTTGTCTTTCCTCTTTACTTGGTTCAATTTCATTGAGTTTTGTTTTATTGGAGAAAAATATTCCCAGCCTATTTTTTTTTAGTACCATTTCTACTTTTGCAAGTTCTACCTGTTTCACTCATCTTAGGACAAGTGATCCAACTTCTCGATAATTTTGACTATTTTTTTATGCATCATTTCCAAATCTACTCTTTCTCTCTCTGTGTGTATATTAGATGAAACAGCATTGCATTCTAAATGCAAATATACTATCTGCTATTCAGAATCATTTTCAGCTACTTACTAGCATTTGCTTTTTCCCCAGTACTGGGGGGTGGTGGGGCATGGGGCAGGGAGGACAATTCATTTGAGTTTGAAACCTCACCCTTTGTGAGTCCTGGTCAGTTAAGATTTCATCTATATATTTCTTAAGCGAAAATATCTTGTCTTAGACTTTGTGGCTGAAAAACGTAATACTGTACCTCGTTTCTCACCCAGTTTAGCAATAGCAATAGCAGTTCGACTTATATACCGCTTCATAGGGCTTTCAGCCCTCTCTAAGCGGTTTACAGAGTCAGCATATCGCCCCCACAGTCTGGGTCCTCATTTCACCCACCTCGGAAGGATGGAAGGCTCAAATGCAGAAACCACAATGGCTGGTGGAAATCAATTTTCTATTGGCCATCTGGACAGTCATCACCTATGGAAGACTGCAACCCATAAGGGAAATAGCATAAGTAAATAAACAATATGAAATTAAAAAGGTATGCATAGGTTGTGTACCTATGAAACTAAGAGAAAGGGGAGAATATACTAGATCTGACTCAAGATGGTCTGATCTTGTGAAATGAAATTGCGTAATACTTAGATAAAAGTAAAGGTATGGTTTAATTACACAGAAAGGGATAAAAATATGTCAGAAAGCATGAACCCGTGTCAGCTGTATTATTAAACTTGGAATTCATTTGTTGGTGCTAAGTTGTATGTTATGCCCAAGTGAATGATGACAATGAACAACCAGTTAGGGAAAAGTTATTTAACATTCTGAATGAATGCAGTTGGGTGATGGAAGAGGGATGATTTCTTTAGATAATAGGAATGAAAGTGGTAAGATCAGAGTGGTTGAATCAACTAAAGACCCCAGAATGAATGAAATGATGATTAGTGAATATCTATTTAGATAACTTCTTTTTTTTCTTTTTCAAAATAAAAAATTAGGTAAATATATAAACATCAAAATGTAAAAAATGTCACTGTACCCATTATTTATGATGAAAGGCTGAAAAACAGCGAAGAATAGAAGAGGATGAAAGATTCTTAATAACCTACCATTATTTGGTAATGTCAAGCATGAATATTGAGGAAAAAAGAGAAAAGGGAAAAAGAGAAGTGAGAGAAATGAGAGTGAAAATAGAACAACCACACAAAGAGAAAATACAGGTCCTGCAGGGTAAAGTGTTGAAGAGAGATTAATCTCCCAACAAAATATTGGAATATAGTTGTAAGGAAAGAGTATGTGGAAGCTGTTTGGAACAAACTGGAAAGAATTATGTCATAAAGAGTCACAGGCAGTGCCGGATTTAGATGAAAAGAGGCCCTAGGCTATTCCACTTATGAGGCCCTTTCACCTCCCATTTTTAAGTTTGTAAATTACATGAGAGACAATAAAATACATCATTACTGTGATATATATCAATATATATAGCTGGCCTCCCGACGGAGGGCGGCTCTGCTCTGCGGCAAAGGCAGCGAGGCCAGCCGCCTCCCCTGCTGCGCTCAGCTGTCCGGCTCGGCCCCCTCGCCCTCACCTGCCTGGCTGCTGGTGGGCTCCACGTTGATGGGGCGGCTACTGGGAGCGGCCACACCTCTCGCCCGACCGCTGGTGCCGGGAACGTGGGTGGGCTCCCCAACTGCCGCGGCGCTGGAACGATCTTAACCAATACATTTTTATGTTTGTTTATTAGTCATATGCGTAGAATTTCTCCTTATTTTCGGTTCAGTGTTTTAGTGTTCACTGTTTTTAGAATAGTGTAATTTAAATTTTGCTAACAATTTGAATGTAGGCCCCTCTTGATCTTGAGGCAACTAGGCTGAAGCCTAGTTAGCCTATAAGAAAATCCGGCACTGCCAACAAGGACTATGTGAAGTTATGCAAACAGGAAGTATAAAGAAGATGCTTTGTAGTATGATGAAGTGAAAGAGATTATGGATGAGGAAAAAAATGCCTGCATGTAAGGGAATGACTACTGCATTAAGTGATGAATAAGAGAAAGTTACTGTATTATGTGGACAGAAAGAAATAGAGTTGCACCAGGAAGGAATGGTTAATATTTTAAAAGACATAGAAAATGCAGAGTTATTTTTTTAAAATAAAAATAATTGGTGGGGGGGGGGTAGTGGAAAAGGCCTCTAGGGGAACAAATGAAATTAAAAAGGAAGGGGATGAAATGATTAAATATGAAACCGTAATGAAAGACTGTTGGAAGGAGTGTTTTAGAGATTTCTGTGGGAATAAAACAGTGGAATTGTAAAGAATAGTGTAAACGTCGCCATTTTAAAAAATAATAATGAAAAGGAGGTATTAAAACCTGAACATGTTGAAAAACGGTAGGCATGGATGGTATGGCTGGATAAATGTGGTTTACTTTTAGAATGCCTCCCCAATTTGTTAATGTTTGAATGAAGATTGCACTTCATTTTGATAGTCTGAAGGATGCTGTAAAGTGTTCCTTTTTACAAAAGGAAAGCTAACAAATGTGGATGCAAAAACAGAGCAATTTCTCAAACATGCCTCAGAAGGTGTTGGCAGAATTCTAACTGAAAGTGTGCAAGAAGTAACAAAGGAACATTTGGGAAGTGTAGTGTGGCTTTATACGGAGCAAGAGATATTTACAAGACAGTTTTGGTCTTCAGAAGATGAGTAGGCGGAAGACGGCTTATTATATAGTTGGGAGTTTAACAAAATGATAAAGTGAACTTAAATACGGAGTGTCTACATGAATATGTAATTGAAGTTTATGCAAATTATAAACACATGTGAGACTCAAAGGTAACTGCAAGGGAGTTGGGAGTTTCAAAACTTTCTCAGTCCTGGTTTTACTTGGGACAAGTTTGTCTTAGTTAATTGATTCCTCTCCCTCTCCCACCCCTTTAAGGCAATTAGTTCCCAAAACTGATAGGTTAAACACAGAAAGATGCCCTGTAGGTTTTTCTGCTGGAGACTTGAAGGTACTTTTGCTTTTTTATAATTGTGGTTTATAGACAGTATCTAATAAACAAAGTTAAAGACATCATTTTGATTGATTGATTTATTACGTTTATATGCTGCCCTTTTCCCCAAAGGGGACTCAGGGCGGCTCACAATTCAATCAGGGAAGGAGGTACAGACAGGGGGATAAAAAAAGACGAGACATAACAATACAAAATTTAAAAACACATAACAACCATACCATTCGAGAAGGGGGGCAAAAACTCTTTAGCCCCAGGCCTGTCGGAACAGCCAGGTTTTAAGGGCTTTGCGGAAGGCCTGGAGGGTGGTGAGGGTTCGAATCTCCATGGGGAGCTCGTTCCAGAGGGCTGGAGCAGCCGCAGAGAAGGCTCTCCTCCGGGTAGTCGCCAGTCGACACTGGCCGGCGGATGGAATTCGGAGGAGGCCTAATCTGTGGGATCTGATCGGTCTATTGGAGGTAATTGGCAGCAGGCGGTCTCTTTTCTCAGTATATACTCATACCACCTCTCTTAATACCCCTATCAAACTCATGACGGGGAGGAAAATGCATTTGATTACAGAGTATCGGCATCTTTCTTCCGCTGGTGAAATAAATAGCAGGATGAGGACTGAAATTCAATGTGAGGCAGAAGCAGTATTGTTACTCTTGTCAAAAAATATATCACTCAGTGACGGAGGAGACATGCTTGACACTGAGAAGGTCCCAGATTTCTTTGGATTGGATTCACCCCAGTCTGACTAAAAACTCTCTCCCAGCAAAACGGAAGACATCTAGGGACTTACATCAGCCAAGGTAAGCAGTGATGGACAAGAAGAACAATGGCTGTTATAAAATGTTATTTGATAGGAACTGGTATGCCTCTACTCTTTTTGTGAAGGTTGGAGGGTTTATAAATTAGACATTGTTTGATTTATACCTCGTCAGCAACACCACCCTCCTTCCTTCCATGTTGTATTGTATTTGTATTTTATTATTTGTATGCCGCCCTTCTCCGGGAGGACTCAGGGCGGCGAACAATTCAAGGGGAATAAAAAGGGGAACATAAAAAGACAAAATACAAATAATAAAAGTAGACAACAGTCGCACAACCATACATGTCGAGAGGGGAGGGAACTCATCACCCCCAGGCCTGCTGGCAAAGCCAGGTTTTGACGGCTTTTCGGAAGGCCTGGAGAGAGGTGAGGGTCCAAATCCCTGCGGGGAGTTCATTCCAGAGGGCCGGAGCTGCCACAGAGAAGGCCCTCCCCCGGGTAATAGCCAGGTGGCATTGGCTGGTAGACGGGACCCGGAGGAGACCAACCCTGTGAGATCTAATGGATCTGTGGGAGGTAATTGGCAGCAGGCGGTCTCTCAAGTACCCAGATCCAATACCATGAAGGGCTTTATAAGTTACGACTAGCACCTTGAAGCGTATCCGGAGACTAATCGGTAATGTTCTCAATCCAACCCCCACCTCTACGAGATGGGAAGGGTTGACAGTGAATGACTGGACCAAATTTACTCCTTGTGCATCTGCGGCTGAGAAGTTTAATCTGTGCCACACCCACACTGGCTTTCCTTAAACTATACGTTCAGGTAAGATATTGGTAGGATGGAAGACTGATGACAGGAGAAGAGAATTCTTATAAATATGCAATTCTGCCTAAAACCTGCTTTATTTTTCTTTTTAATTATATTCAAGAAACAGCAAAATGATTCATAAAACTACACAGGTGTGAAACAAAATTAGATTTGCATGTTGTATGTTGAGGTCACTTAGCAATAGCAGTAGCAGTTAGACTTATATACCGCTTCATAGGGCTTTCAGCCCTCTCTAAGCGGTTTACAGAGTCAGCATATCGCCCCCACAGTCTGGGTCCTCATTTCACCCACCTCGGAAGGATGGGAGGCTGAGTCAACCTTGAGCCGGTGAGATTAGAACCGCCGAACTGCAGATAGCAGTCAGCTGAAGTGGCCTGCAGTACTGCACCCTAACCACTGCGCCACCTCGGCTCTTATGCAGTTAAACAGTTAACATTTAAGCAGTTGAATATAAAATAATTAATTTAATATAAAAGTATTAAGTGTACTATAGAATAACACACATAAATGAGAATAGGCAATCCAAGTGTGTAAATAATCCCCTAAACAAAGTAATAACATTCTTGTTCAGCGTCTCTCAAGCTCAATATTAACTCAAACTCAGAGTCACTCTACAGTGTCATGCAGGGATTCTCCTCGGGTGTAATGAAGCTCCTTAGCTTCTCACTGAATTGTCTGCATGCAAAGCAGATGCTTTCCACTGTCTGGAATTTCCAATTTGGCCAAGCAACAGAGGAGCATTGGAAATCCAATCATTCATCGTCGTCATCATCAACATCCTCTTCAACAAGCACCTGTACTAACAGTTCAGAGGGTATCCCTTTCTTTTCCCGAAGATTCCAGATGTAATTTGCAGACTCTGGTAAATAATTCCCTGTCGTGTTGATGATGGAAATATGCAGATTACCTCTTGCAAGCATTTTCAGAACTGCACAGTCCCATCAGATAAGAATTGGTGTTCTGCATACCTGAACAACCAGGACCCACAATATCTTATTTTAGAGCAGGCGTTCAATAATGGAAAGCTCTAAATCAATAAGCTATTAACAGGGAGGTAGGAAAATAAGGCAGGACAATATTTTCTCAACAATTCATGTGTTAATGGAGACCAATAGCCAATGGCTATTCCTGCCCTAGTGATTTTGTGGCTCTGTTTTCTAGGCCGATGCCAACTAAGCCTCGTTTGCACATAGCCCTTCAAAAAAGCCTGGGACCTCTTGGCCAGGTAATTGATGCAAGATGCTGAGCTGAAGGGAAAAAGTAAAGTCAGACCCCCAGTTCTTCACTCTAGCAACTGGTTCAGGAGAATCGATACTGAATAAAAGCTTTGCCAACTTTTCAACAGATCCAGATACCCTGAAACGGGTATTTCCTTTGGAGGAAATATCTCTGGATGCCAATGGGACATAATGCCTAATATAAATACCAAGGAGAGGATGTTTTCAGGACTGTCACTTTTCTCCTTGGCAATTTTCTCCTTCCCACCCATTTATTTATTTATTAAAAATCCTCCCTATTAAATGCAAAGGCAACCATTCTGACTTAACGTGGCCTTGAGTGTCTCTCTTTCCCTGTTTTATACTCTTCCATCATCACTCTTAGATTTTCATTTTGCCTCTACTTCGGTCTCCCTAAAATGAGTCTAAAGCATAGGCAGTAAGCCTACCCACGCTCTGTCAAGAGTAACCACTCATGCTAGCAACAATGAAGTAAGGGGGGGAAAGTAGCCAAGCTCTCATTATTATTCAGCCTAAGGAGAACATTGTTTCCCCCAATTCTACAGCTCCACACCTGCCTCCAACACAACAAGCACACACCTGTCTTCATAAGTGTGCATAGAAACACACATATGTGTTGTGGCCTGGCAGGAGCCGTTGGAGCTGCCACCGGACTCCAACAGCGAGGGGCCCTATGAGTCGGCCCTGGAGGATGTGGAGGACCCTGGACAGGGTTCCAACTCTGAGCAGGGCGCAGAGAGACTGGTTGGCCACCAGATGGCACCTGAGCCTTGGACCAGTGGGGAGGAGACAAGAGAGAGTGATCCAGAAATCAACAGTGAGTTGTTCCGGGATGCATGGCGTCGAAGGGCTACTCAGCGTCAAGAACAACTACATAATTACAGGAGGTAATTATGCTCAGCTGATGGTCATTAAGCTCCTCTCCAGACTATAAAAGAGACTGCTTGTGCCATGCCCTTCTTGCAGAAGTCAACGCTTGGATTAAAGAGAAACAAACTTGGCAGGCTGGATTGCTGCCAGAGTTAGTCTGAATTGCTGCCAAGGTTTGTCGGACTTGCTGCCAAGGTCCTTATCTGTTTGTTTATTTGGCTTTCAGCCACCAAGATTCTGATCTTGTTATTAAAGGACATTCCATTTTACACTTGTCTCGGCTTTCGTTACTGGACAGAGGAGGGGTTCAGAACACATATGCATGCAGAAACTGGCTATAGTTAATACTGAGAGCCTTGTTGCTTGTTACTGAACCTTCATATCGCCCCCAGCCCATTATTCAGGCTGACCTAGAACCCCATCTCCATTTTTTAAAATAAAAAAGTTAAATTAAAACATTGGACACAGTGTAAACACCCTGAGAAAATCTATGCCTTGCATGCTAAGATATCAAGTTATATGTTGT
>NW_028261392.1:57762654-57837654 GCF_051295495.1 Thamnophis sirtalis | reverse complement strand
AGCTAGGCCAACATAAACCTCCATTCATGCCATGAATAGACATGAATAGAGGAAGGAAAAGAAGAAGCGGAATAAAGGGAAACTCTCTATACAGATATATGTTACTTTGTGGAATCTATAGAAACATTTTCAGTAGAAAATAGGAAAGGTTAGTAGGGGCGTTTTCAAGCTGTATGTCAAAAGCCACAATGTTCACTCTTGGAGGCTATTTAGAAAGAACACTAACTCTAGGGCCACATTGTAGTCTAGGTTGTATAAATTCGCCTATGGGCATCTGTCAAATGGATCATCCTACATCGCTGCAGGAAGCTAGATCAGAAGGCATTTAGGAGTCTGAATCTACTAGGTGGTTTATTTACAGCTTTGCGTGTTGTAGTTTTATCTCAGCTGGTCTTCTCCAGTTGGGCTTGGACTGCAACTCCTAGAATTCCTAGCCAGTATGTCTGGCCAATTCTGAGAATTATATTCCAAAGAAACCTGGGCTCATTATATTGGGCAAGGATGTTTTATAGGGATGGGTGATGGAGCACAGGATTCCAACTCCGCAACGATTTGCTCATCAATTGTCAGGCTGTGATGTTTGTGGGAGAGCAAACAGCAGAGTCTGTTTGCATGGCTGCATATTTGTAATTTGTTTATGGCACACCAGTGGTGGGTTTCAGGCAATACGCCCCGCTACGGGCGTACTGGTGGCGGCTGGGAGCAGCAGCCACCATACCAGAATGGTGCTTTGGAGGGCCCACCCACCACCCTCATTTCTTACCTGTATTTAAGCCAACTGGGCCATGTATATGCAGCGTACAGTGTGTGACACTCCGCCAAGCAGCTGGAGCATTGCAGGGCAGTGGGCACGTGTACCTGTGGTGGATGCCCAGCCCCATTGCAGTGTACGGGTTGTGACGGGATCTGGAAGCCACCGCTGTGGCACACCAACATTTATTACAGGCTTCCAGATTGCCAGGTGCTAACTTCTGTTTGAAAATGGTGGCGCAGGGATGCCACAGAGGCAGGATCTGCTGTTTTCTGTTGGGTATGCAAAGGTAGGGCATCTGACTCCTTTCACGTTAGATGGGATGCCTTCACTTCTTAGCTAACTGGTTAAATAAGCTTTTCAACCCTTTTGGACTCAATAAGGAAAGGGAAGCATTACATTGAGAAGTAATAATTAAATATTGACAGATGTACACAGCAGTGGTGGGATTCAGCCAGTTCACACCTATTTGGGAGAACCGGTTGGTAACTTTCTAAGCAGTTCGGAGAACCAGTTGTTGGAAGAAATCATGTTTTATTTTTCCCCACTTTACAGGGCTAATCCTGTAAGGAAGGCAGGAAGGAAATATTCTGGTGTTGTTTCTAGCCTAATCTTTATTGCCCTGCTTACAGAAACTGCCTCTCCAGTTAACCCTTATTACCATTATAACAACTTCATGGTATTGGACCTGGGTACTTGAGAGACCGCCTGCTGCCAATTACCTCCCAAAGACCCATTAGATCACACAGGGTCGGCCTCCTCCGGGTTCCGTCCACCAGCCAATGCCATCTGGCTACTACCCTGGGGAGGGCCTTCTCTGTGGCAGCTCCGGTCCTTTGGAATGAACTCCCCGCAGAGATTCGGACCCTCACCTCTCTCCAGGCCTTCCGGAAAGCCGTTAAAACCTGGCTGTGCCGGCAGGCCTGGGGTTGACGAGTTCCCCTCCCCTCTCGACCTGTGTGGCTGTGTGATTCTTGGTTATTTTAACTGCTTGTATTGTGTTCTATGTTCCCTTTCCCCCCCCTTTTGAGTTGTTCACCGCCCTGAGTCCCTCCCAGAAAAGGGCGGCATATAAATAAAACAAATCAAAATCAAATCAAATCAAATCAAATCAACTAAGGCGAAGTGCCCACCGACCTGAGTGACATTGACTTGGCCATGCCCACATGATCACATGACCACCGAGCCCCGCCTACCCAGCTGGGTATTTGGACAGAGAACTGGTTGGTAAATTATTTGAATCCCACCACTGGTACACAGTATAGTGAGGTGCTGATCAAAGATGACATAATCCTCTTCACAAGAGAGTGATTTTTCAAAGAGCTGTATATCTCAGGTCCTCCCTCAGCTAGAGCAAAAGAAGAAGGTTCATTCTTTTAAAATTGGAAACCCTGGAGGAGTTGAGGACAATAGGGCTTCCATTTCCCTAATAGCTTCTGACAAAAGCTTGGAACAATCAAGAAGATGCAGCAATCCAACGGCCTTGATGTACAGAAGGATGATTACAGGCTACTAAGGCTAATATTCTGTATTTCTTTGTATAAGCCAAAGTTGAAGATGTTATTTCTCTTTAGAATCTTTGTATAATTTTGCAGTAGCAATTTGGAAAGTTTTCTCAGGATCCTTCTGGAAAGACTATGAGATGTGGAGTGGACCAGCACATATTTGTGATCTAGAAGTAATCCTTGACTTACAATTATTTGTTTAATGATGGCTTGACATTATGGCGATGTTGAAAAAAAAGTGACTCACAAGCCATCCTCAAAGCTACAGCTGTCATACCTGCCCTTTGGGTATTTGGCAACCAACTTGCATTTATGATGGTCCAGCATCTTGCCGCCCCATGATCATGGTTTACAACCTTCCCCACAAGCAAAGTCAGTGGGGGAAGCCGAATTTGTTTAACAACTGCATGATTCATTTAAGAACTGCGTGATTCACTTCATAACCCCAGTAAAAAAACGATCATAAGATTGTCCGGTTACATGATGACTCTCTTAATGCTCATTGCTCGGTGGCTGAAATTCTGATCCCAATTGTGTAAGTCAAGTACTATCTGCATTTTTTTTGGATTTTTTTCTCTAAGTTGCTAAGCTGTATCATTGAGATTTATTGAATTGAATTGAATTTATTGCATTTATATGCCGCCCTTTTCCCCGAAGGGGACTCAGGGTGGCTCACAATCCAAGTCAGGGAAGGGGGTACAGATAAGGGATAAAAAAGACAAACAGGACAATACACAATTTAAAAGCACACAACAACCATACCATTCGAGGGGGGGGGGGGCAAAAGCTCTTTATCCCCAGGCCTGTCGGAACAGCCAGGTTTTAAGGGCTTTGCAGAAGGCCTGGAGGGTGGTGAGGGTTCGAATCCCCACGGGGAGTTCGTTCCAGAGGGTCGGAGCAGCCACAGAGAAGGCCCTCCTCTGGGTAGTCGCCAGTCGGATGGAATTCGGAGGAGGCCTAGTCTGTGGGATCTAATCGGTATATTGGAGGTAATTGGCAGCAGGCGGTCTCTCTCTTTACTGAAACGGCTTTCCTTTTAATATTGAAAGTTAAATGGAATTTACTAGTTTTCTTCTTTAAATGACGTACAATTTTGCTTATCTCTGTCGAGAGTCTGTCTCTCTGCTTTATGGCCACTACTTTTCTTCTTGGTTCTTTTGCTGCAATGCCTAATACGATCCTAATTATTAGCAACCCAGGCTGAGATTTTAATATAGTAATACTAGGCACAAAGAGTTGTATACAGTATGTCTGAATTTCATGAGAACAACACGTACAGAAAGGATTTCTGCCTTCTCTACTGCATTGAAACAAATCCTGTTGCTAAAATTTTCCCCGGTGATAAATATTTGGTGTATGCTCCCAGCTAGAACCAATAAGAAAGAAAATTGCTGGTTGAGTTTTTTTAAAATGCTTTGGACTAGAATGTAAAGAAAAAGGAAAACCACTCACACTGTTAAGGCTAAAACTACTGTCCTGTGCATATTTGCTTTTGACAGTTAAGATCAGCATGCTTTGCTTCTGACTAAACAATATTCAGGCTGGATACCTCCCTAAATCTCTGGAATTCATTTGCTGCTACAGATCTCTGGAAGGTTGCCACCATTCCTCTGTTGGAGACCCTCGACTTCACAGATGAGCTTTCATTTGTCACTTCCATCATATCCTCAGGATTCATTAGCGAGCTAACCAGTTTCCTCTGCCTGACATCTGATTCTATTCAGTGGTATGAAGAATGCGCTATGATTGTTTCCTGTAATTGCAAATGTACATGCCTCCTTCTCTCCTCCTATCCTTTTCTGGCATTATCCGTGGATGCTGACTGCTGAGTATGAGAAGAGAAATAAAAAAAAAAGCTCGATTGAATCAAGATCATGAGATGGAAGATATATATCACACCGTGATTTTCTTACACAGAGAAAATTAATGGCTACAGAGGGCCTAATGGGGCTCCTTCTTTCATAGACTCAGAAGAAAATTCAAACTCTCTGTTTTGCTTTGAAGATATTCTCTATTCCTTCCTCTCCTTGAGAGAGAAGTGTGGCATCTCACTGGGAAGCAATACAGGTGAAAAATTGCAAAATGAATAAACTCACAGGAGGAAAAGATATAGTGCCAGTGGTACTGCTTATGGCACAAGACACTTCAGCCTTGCTAAATAAGATCCCTTATAGCAATAGCAATAGCAGTAGACTTATATACCGCTTCATAGGGCTTTCAGCCCTCTCTAAGCAGTTTACAGAGAGTCAGCATATTGCCCCCAACAATCTGGGTCCTCATTTTACCCACCTCGGAAGGATGGAAGGCTGAGTCAACCCTGAGCCAGTGGGATTTGAACCGCTGAACTGCTGATCTAGCAGTAGCCTGCAGTGCTGCATTTAACCACTGCGCCACCTTGGCTCTTATAATATCATGCTGACATTTTTTGGAAGGAAGAGTCCAATGGAGGCACAGCTTATGGAAAACTGGTTCTGGTGTGTCTTTTTCCTGCTATCAATTGTTCATGAAGCATGTGTTTCAACATATACAACATTTTCCATCTACGTTTGGAAAGTTTTGGTTGCAGAAAGCAAAATGTCCATTTCAGTCTTACTTTGAACAGGAAGATTTTTCAACACAGCTTCTTTCCTCTTTGGGCATGGCAAAATGATAACCTCCACAAGATTATTGCCAAAATCTGAAGAATTAAGACTCTTTTCGTTTCAAATGTCCCTGATTATGAAGGTAACGTGTTATGTGTCATCACCAAGAAAACAAGCTTAGATAAATTATGTACAACCAGAGTTAGCATTCAGAATGGTTTGATACACACATACATGAATACCACACATATACATATACAAACACAAAAACTTGGGCAATTATTTACTAAATGCTATTTAGTAAAAAAAATTCTTGAATTCTTAAAAAGTTCCTTTATCTCTAGCACTATAATTAACTATAATTCCACCTAATTAATTTCTCAAAACTGTTTAGCTTCAGAAAATCAAGTTTAAAATATTATATAAAATGGCCCCTTTCTCTCACATAATAGAACTTTGCAATTTTGGTAAATGGAACAGCTTCATAGAAAGGCCAAATGCAGTCTTCCAATACTACAAATAAATTTATTCCAAGGGGAAATTGCTTTTTTTCTGTTTTGTTTGGTCTTCTATTCATAGAAGCCTACAACTGAATGAAACAAAGTATTTATTTATATCTTCATTTATACAATTTATAAGCTACCTGATTCCCAACTGCTCTGGGCAGTTAACGATTAAAGTAATAGTGTAAGTCTAAATGAATACATTTTTGTTAAAAGATTTAAAGAAAAGCAGCAATCAAATATTCATTGAACATTACATGTTTTTATTATGGTTAGATAAATTATGGCATTAATCGATGCACTTATGTTCACTATATTGTCAAGTGATTCACAATCTAAATATATCACCATTTTAGTTGTTTCTCTTACATTTTACAGTAGAAGCAAGAAAATGAATTCATGCTGATGGTAAATTATGAGTATTGGCAGTCCTAAACAATATTTGCAAATATCCAAGGGGTCAGAGATAGAAAGAGAACATAGAATTCCTTGACATCAACCTTAAGTATCATATACCAAAGGAGTGAAAGATATATTTTTATTTTAAAATGTTTTCCAAAATCCCCAAATGTCCACAAAACATCCAGGTGGATAGGTAGCAATACTATTTGAGTTTGAACCTTGATCAGAAATCTATTTGTAACGATTGTTACTGTAATATTTAGAGTAACGTTAGAAAACAGTCTTTACACTTATTAGGTGAAAGCTGAAGGGGCCATAGCTGAAGATCGGTTAGAAAAGGCTATGGTAACGTAGACCAATTCTGTAAAGGCAGCTTGCCAAAGGCCAGCCAGTGAAATTGGTGGCAGAGTAATTATTCATAGTTTCTTGATTTGAGTTGAATATTTTAGCTTCCAGTTTTAGAATTGTAGCTAGGTGAAAATCTGTCAGCCATTGAATATAAAAGCTACTCATGAAATTTTCCTCACTTGATGGCTGTCAACCAGAGGTGGGTTCCTACCAGTTCGCACCTATTCGGTAGAACTGGTTCGTCAAATCTACCGAACCGGTTAGAAGAGGCTCCACCAGTGGACCCGGAAAGCAGGCCACACCTACAGAAGAGGTTCCAAAATTTTTTGAAACCCGCCACTGGTCCTTGGATATGATTATTCTACACTATCATGCTCATATTTATAAAACTCAGGGCCTCTGTGAAAGGTAAGGAGGACTACTGCGTTTGTGGTGCAATCAGAACATTGCGTGTGTTGAAGTTGTTTTAACGCAAACCAAACATGCCTTTTTAAAAACAGGTTTACATCATATTCTTATGCATGCCAGTGCTGTGTGTGAGGTAATTTAAGGTGGTTCTGACAAGTGTTGTCAGCATCTTCATATCCGGTCAAATGGGCGGCAAGCCACTCCCATCCGGTCACATGGGTGGCAAGCCACTCCCACAAAGGAGGCCACACCCACAGAGTAGGTTTGAACAATTTTTGAAACCCACCACTGCTGCCAACAGACCCTTCTTGCCTCCCAAACTGTTCCGGGGGTGGGGTGGGGTGCAGAACCCCATTGCCAAGTTTTCATGGTTATCAGTCCATGCATCTTGTTCTGAATGATTGTTTTACACAGAAACAGCCACAGCCAAGCTCATGGGGAAAGTTTTTAATCTTCTCAAGAGCCAAAATGTCTATAAATAACTGAGCTCCTTTGAGGTGCAGGGAAAATACTTTGTACAACCAATCTTATATAGGAGATGGTCAGCCTTGCTTTCTTCCTGCTCTCTTTTTCTAGTCAACCCTTGGAGACATTTTAAAGGCAGGTTCTTTTTCATATTTTTCAGCATCCATTAAGCACCATGAAATTTAAGATTTTGAGTGAGGGTAGGTTAGGCCTATGTTCTGACCCCCCTTCTTCGCTCGTTCACAGACGACAGTCAGACAGACTTAAAAGGAAATAACTTTATCAGTCCTGGCTCACGCTGGCTGCGAGCCCAAAATAAACATAAATAAAGTCTCTGGCAAAAAGGTTATGCAGCAGAATGCAAAAACAAAGAGCTCTTACAGCAAAACCAGGTTTACAGAAAGAAAGCAAATCACTTCTCCAAGTGTCTCTTTGAATCAGGGTTACAGAAAGCAAATCACTTATCCAAGTGCCTCTCACAAACAAACCACGACCGATGAATGACAAACCACGAACAAACGTTGACTTCTGCAACCAGGGCAGGGCACCATCAGTCCTTTTATCTCCAGAAGACAACACTAACGAGCCCCAGCTGCATTGTTATTCCTGCATCCCGACTCAACTCATAGCAAACGTCTGCTGAGTCACAGCAGGCCTATATAGCTATCATATAAAAATCTTGCCAGGTACATGAAAGGAACCCCCAACTGGGCATCTCCTTGGCAACAATGGTGTCATCTGCTAATCACCAATCACCTCCACTCGACCTATTAGATCCCATAGATTAGGCCTCCTCCGAGTTCCATCTGCCGGTCAATGTTGACTGGCAACCACGCGGAGGAGAGCCTTCTCGGTGGCAGCTCCGACCCTATGGAACGATCTCCCTGTGGAGATTCGTACCCTCACCACCCTCCAGACCTTCTGCACAGCCCTCAAAATCTGGCTATCCCGTCAGGCCTGGGGCTAAAGACTGTAACCCACCCGAATGGTACGAATGTTGTGTTTTTTAATGACGTATTGTCCTATGTGTTAAATGTTTGTTTCCCCCCCTCCCCTTTTCGAGTTGTAAGCCACCCTGAGTCCCCCCAGGGAAAAGGGCGGCATATAAATAAACTTCTCAATCTCTCTCAATCTCAATCTCAATCTTTCAACCCGGACATGCCTCACTGTTTGTGACAGAAATGCCATGCCATCATATGAAATGAATTTATTGTGGTCTGTTTATGATTGCATTTAATTTCAGAATGGGTGAGCTAATTAAACCAGGTACAATCCCAGGAATCTGTGTTCTGTTGATGATACATGTATCTGTTTGAATTCTCTGTTCAAAATAATGGTGTTTGGTTTGTAACTGTGCCCAGTTTAATTGGGGCTTGGCTAATGAACATATGCAAGAGAAAACGTGAAAGACTGGATGAAAGAGTGAAAAGGAAAAGGCTTTTTCCAACCTCAGGATCTGGGGAAATTGAAACTCCCAAATTTTCAGCCATCGTGCTAAAGGCTGGATTTTTAAAAAAATAATGTTTTAATAAAAGAATACAATTACAACAATAAAAAATAATGCAAATTAAAAGAAAGAACAGAAAATGTAGAACAAAGAGAAATAGAAAGAAGGAAAAGTAAGAATATAGGAAAGAAAAAGACAATAACTATATAAACTAACTTTTAGTAATTTGTTTGTACCTGTTGTGATGAAGATGAGAAGTCACTTTTTTTCTCAAGAGTATTCAAGTATTTAAATTAGAATAGAATAACAGAGTTGGAAGGGACCTTGGAGATCTTCTAGTCCAACTCCATGCTTAGGCAGGAAACCCTACATCACTTCAGACAAATGGTCATCCAACATCTTCTTAAAAACTTCCAGTGTTGGAGCATTCACAACTTCTGGACGCAAGTTGTTCCACTGATTAATTGTTCTAACTGTCAGGAAATTTCTCCTTAGTCCTAGATTGCTTCTCTTCTTGATTAGTTTCCACCCATTGCTACTTGTCCTTTCCTCAGGTGCTTTGGAGAATAGCTTGACTCCCTCTTCTTTGTGGCAGCCCCTGAGATATTGGAACACTGCTATCATGTCTCCCCTAGTCCTTCTTTCCATTAAACTAGACTTACCCAGTTCCTGCAACCGTTCTTCATATGTTTTAGCCTCCAGTCCCCTAATCATCTTTGTTGCTCTTTTCTGCAATCTTTCTAGAGTCTCCACATCTTTTCTACATCATGGAAACCAAAACGGAATGCAGTATTGCAAGTGTGGCCTTACCAAAACATTATAAAGTGGTATTAACACTTCACGTGTTCTTGATTCTATCCCTCTGTTTATGCAGCCTAGAACTGTGCTGGCTTTTTTGGCAGCTGCTGCACACTGCAGCAGAATTGATACAATCAAGGCCGGATTTTAAAAAAATGTCAAAAGATTGAATGATTGGGCAAAAATGCAAAAGAAATAATAGATCATATATTAGTTTATTCAAGAAGTTTAAAACAAACTGATTATAAACAATAACACAATCACCAAAATGATTCACTGGAACATCTCTAAACAATATGGTATGCTAGTAATTAAAAGTTGGTGTGAACATAAAGTTGAAAAGCAGTAAAAAAAATGATAAATATATAGTGGGATTTCCAAATACAAACTGATAACATCTTGCTTCATAAAACCCAGATTTAACTGTAGCCGAGAAGTAGAAAATGTGGATAATTTATGTAGCTATACCAGGAGATAGATTAACAGATTAACAGAATTAGAAAGGAACATCTAGTCCAACCGCATCCCCCCACACCCAAGCAGGAGACTCTACACAATTTTGGACAGATGGCAGTCCAATCTCTTCTTGAAAACTTCCAGTGATGAAGTTCCCACAACTTCTGAAGGCATTGGTTGATTGTTCTCACTGTCAGAAAATTTCTCCTTATTTCCTGGTTGAATCTCTCCTTGATCAGTTTCCATTCATTATTCCTTGTCTGGCCTTCAGGGTGCTTTGGAAAACAGGTTGACCCCTTCCTCCTCTCTGTGGCAGCCCCTAGAAGAGAAGAGAAAGAATTGAGAAAGATCACAAAGTGTCTGAAGATCTGAAACTGAAATTGAAAGATTATGACGATTGTGGTCCCCAGCGATTATCAGCACACTGGGTGCCATAGTTAGAAATATTGGATGGCGCTTAGGAAATCTGCACATTGACAAAAATTTCCATTTGTCAAGTGAAAAAAAGCCACACCAGTTGAATCTGCACATATATTACACTGATACATTCTGACATCCTAGTTCTCGACAGTGGTGGGTTTCAAAATTTTTTTAGAACCTCTTCTGTAGGTGTGGCCTGCTTTGTGGGAGTGGCTTGCTGGCCATGTGACCAGGTGGGAGTGGCTTGCCAGCCATGTGACTGGGTGGGCATGGCCATTTTGTAAAATGTGGTGAAACTCACTTAACAACGCTCTTGATTAGCAACCAAAATGTTGGCTCAGAAACTCTGGCATTTGAAGCACGCAAGTCTTAAAGCTGTCAAGTTACCAGACCTTTGCACCCGTAACCCTTCAGAAAAAAACCCCAGGTGTGTTCAAACTTGACAGGTTTAAGACTTGTGGACTTCAACTCCCAGAATTCCTCCTCTCGCTCTTCATCTTGATGTTGTGCGGACGGGCAGGGGGAGGGAGCTGGAACCGGTTCTAAACGGCACTGTAGATTTGTGGAACCTCTTTTATAGAAGAGGTTGGAACTGGCAGGAACCCACCGTTGGTTCTCGGGAAAGAACTCGATGTGTATAAAGGCCAACACCAGCTAAAGAACTGACATAGTTGTATATGTACTGTAATAATTATTACATTATAATAATTGTAATAAACACAGACCTTCATAGAGAAAGTTTCTGTTCACTGTGTGAATGGCATATAGGACCGAGAGAGCAAGTCAGAAGAGGGGTTTTCTTTGATAAAGGTTCATGTGAGGTAGCTAGTCTACGAAGCAGTCTACCACCCAGCTTTTAAAAGCTGTGGACATTCTGTTTCATTTCACATTGCCTCTCTTCCTCCCGCAGTTCTTAGCCAGAGGATTTTGTACAGTTATACATTTCCCATGCTCAGAAATTCTCTTCTAGTCACCTACAAGAAGTGCTGGGCTCAAGGTGACCCAAAGGGCATCGCTGAAGAGGACTACCTCACTGCACTGAGAATTGCACAAAGCGCCTTATCAAAGAAAGGCACTGTGGCTTCACACTGTCCTTTTGTATAAACATACAGCTATTATTCCACCAAGGATTAGGAAGAGAAGGGGAATATAAAAGGAAAGGTGAGAGATATAATAACTTGCAGGCTGTAATAATTGCAAAGCAGCTGCTGGAAGCTGCACAGACGTTTTATGCATTATGAAAAGGCATTAATATATCTCGTTTCTATTTAAAGCATTTAAATAATGTTTGGGAAAGCCCAGCTCAACAGTTTTATGATGGCACTGAACCAGTGGTGGGTTTCAAAAATTTTTGGAACCTACTCTGTGGGTGTGGCCTCCTTTGTGGGAGTGGCTTGCTGGCCATGTGACCTGGTGGGAGTGGCTTGCCGGCCATGTGTTTTCTCTCTCTCTCTCTCTCTCTCTCTTTCTCTCTCTCTCTCTCTTTCCTTCCTTTTGTCTCTCTGTCCCTTTTTTCTTTTTTTCTTTCAACTCTCTCACTCTTTTTCTTTCTTTTTTCTTTCTTTATTTCTTCCTTTCTTTCTCTTTCTCTCTCTCTCTGTGTCAGTCAGTCTGTCTGTCTGTCTCTCTCTCTCTCTCTGTGTGTGTGTGTGAGTGGTGGGTTTCAAAAAAGTTTGGAACCTCTCCTGTAGGTGTGGCCGGCTTTCCGGGTCCACTGGTGGAACCTCTTCTAACCGGTTCGGTAGGTTTGACGAACCGGTTCTACCGAATAGGTGCGAACTGGTAGGAACCCACCTCTGCACTGAACAGTAAGGGTAGACCTTGACTTACAACCGTTATATAGCAAGGGTTGAAAGTTACAATGGGACTGAAAAATGTGACTTATCATGACACACTTATAACCATTGCAGCATCCGCACACAGGCAAGTGATTAAAATTCAGATGCCTGGAAAATGTTATGCATTTATGGTGGTTGAGGGTCATATGTTCAAGGTTCAAGGTTCAAGGTTCATTTTATTTATATGCCGCCCTATTCCCGGCGGGACTCAGGGCGGCGCACAAACCCAAGGGAGGGGAAGGGAAAGACAAGCACTACAACAAAAAAGTACAAGGGAATTTAAAACAACCAACAGCCACACGATTCGAGAGGGGAAGGGAACTCATCGACCCCAAGCCTGCCGACACAGCCAGGTTTTAACGGCTTTTCGGAAGGCCTGGAGAGAGGTGAGGGTCCGAATCTGTGCGGGAAGTTCGTTCCAAAGGGCCGGAGCCGCCACAGAGAAGGCCCTCCCCCGGGTAGTGGCCAGATGACATTGGCCAGTAGACAGAACCCAGAGGAGGCTTAATCTGTGTGATCTAATGGGTCTTTGGGAGGTAATTGGCAGGAGGCAGTCTCTCATGTTCACTATTCGCAACTTTCCCAGCTGGCTTCCAACAAGCGAAGTCAACAGGGAAGTTGGATTTGCTTAATGACCATGTTAATTGATTAGTTGACTTAATTGCTTCACTTAATAGTGATAAAAGAGAATGTAAAAGCAGGCACCACTCACTTAACAACCAACTTGCTTAGCAATGTAAATTCTAGTTTCAGTGATGGTCATAAGTTGAGAACTACCTGTATCTCCTTGTCTCAAGGAGAACACAGCTTTTTTTGAGATAAAAATATTGTTTTTAATTACTTATTCTAGGCTGGACCAACAAGTATTGACCCATCCCCATAGCCAATAAAAGGGAAGGGTTATTGTCCAGTTGCTATGTAGAGAATTAATGATACATTTGAATAGTTGTAGCTGGTGGTAACTTTGGTTAGACACAAGTGATTTCTGTAATTTTTTAAACTTAGTTGAGAGTCAGCAGGCATCCATGTTTAGAAAATAACAACAATAGTAGTGTACAATACCTGATAAAATTTATGTATCCCTTTTTGTGCCACCATTCATTGATTCATTAAGTAGGACTTTATGTTACTTCAATTAAGCAGGATTCATATGTGTCAATAGCTTTATCATGGGGTTGTTGTAAACAATGGAATTTGCAATATGCTAGTGAAGGATATTGGAATTGTTGCATTCATCTAGTTTTCTGTACAGAATGATGCTTATAAGCTGTGGTGTAGTTTCTTAGTAGCATATACTGAAGGTCAGGATTTTAAATGCATATAAAATGCACCCATCCATCTTTGTCTGTTATTTTACATGGATAAGGAAGGTGGTTGAAGTCCATAATGGACTAGAAAAATGACACATATACTTAAAAATGTCTCTAGGAAGGGGATAAATTATAGCTTTTCAAAGCCTAGGTTGCCAAGCCTGGCAAATATATATTCTCTATCATACTGTGGAAGTTCAGTTTCATATCTGGAATTGGAATGGGATGCTACCTTATCCACCTTTTGAAGGGGCAAAATTCTTGGATCTGTCTACCCCTGAGATTTATACCAGGACGATAGACTCATCATTTCATGGGTAAATTTGTCATCAAATCTTTCCAGAAGATTGGTACTGTTGCTGAAGAGTGAGTAGCCACCAACGACTTCATCAAGAACCAGATACTGTAGTTCTGCCTACTTCAAAGTCTCTTCAAGCCTTGTTGCAGGTCACAAAAGGTTGCCAAAGAGAGCACAACAATAATTTCTCTTCAAATCATCTTTTTAAATAGGTTTTTTTTTTGAAAAAGGTCATCCTTGATAGTATAGTTACAATGGCATGGGCAGTCTCGTTTGGATTTCCTCCTATTAGTTAGGATAATTTTAAAAAAATTATTAAACTGAATTTGACATGATTGTGAGGGAAGTTTGATTAAATGATTTATTTACTTTTTTGTTTCTAAACTTTCTGATTTTTATAACCTCTTGTGCAGTTGGCTGGATCTACATTTAATTTTACCGATTGTTTTTTCTACTTGGTAAGCCTTCTGCATTGAAGTCAAAATAGAAGGAGTTGTGGGATATATCATGTTGGGAAGAATCCATGATTCTTCACATGTTCACATGGTGGGAAGACAGCAATAAGGTAGAGGGATTAGATCAGTGATGGGATTCAGCCGGTTCGCACCTATTCGGGAGAACCGGTTCGTAATTTTCTAAGCAGTTCGGTGAACCGGTTGTTGGAAGAAATCTTATTTTATTTTTTTCCCACTTTACAGGGCTAATCCTGTAAGGAAGGCAGGAAGGAAACATTCTGGTGTTGTTTCTAGCCTCATCTTTATTTCCCTGCTTACAGAAACTGCCTCTGCAGTTATGAGTTATGAGTTATGAGTTATGAGTTATGAGTTATGAGTTATGAAAGTTTATTTATATGCCGCCCTTTTCCCTGGGGGGACTCAGGGCAGCTTACAACTCAAGGAGAGGGGAAAACAAACATTTAACACATAAGAACAATACATAATTAAAAAACACAACATTCATACCATTTGGGTGGGTTACAGTCTTTAGCCCCAGGCCTGACGGGATAGCCAGATTTTAAGGGCCGTGCGGAAGGTCTAGAGGGTGGTGAGGGTACGAATCTCCACGGGGAGATCGTTCCAAAGGGTCGGAGCTACTACCGAGAAGGCTCTCCTCTGCGTGGTTGCCAGTCGACACTGACTGGCAGATGGAACTCGGAGGAGGCCTAATCTATGTGATCTAATTGGTCGCGTGGAGGTAATTGGCAGTAGGCGGTCTCTCAAGTACCCTTATTACATTGTAACAGCTAAGGCGAAGTGCCCATCGACCTGAGTGACCTTGAGTTGGCCATGCCCACCCAGTCACATGACACCGAGCTATGCCTACCCAGGTGGTCATTATGGCAGAGAACCGGTTGTTAAATTATTTGAATCCCACCACTGGATTAGATGTATCATTCTCTTATTAAACATAACAAACTGCCTTTCATCACGTAGAGATCAGAACAATAATGAAAGGTATAACTAATGCTGATACAAGAAGTCAGTTCCTCACAGCAATTCCTATAAATAGTGTGATGAAATGAAGATGTGGGTGGTTCCAGGGGAACTTTTAAAGAGAAGAGGCCACAGAGCTTCTTTTAACAGGTGGCCTTAATGATAAGCTCGCTTTTTGTGTAGCTTTTCACCAGAGAGGCTTCTCCTCTGTTATTTCATGTTTTTGTTGGCTTTAAGAAAAAGAACTGTGGTATTGTGTTTTACCTTGCTCAGAGTGGAACAGCATAGAGAGTAGAAAGAGAGAAAAGGTGATGCTATCAGCTTTGTGCATTGCTCCCGACTTCAAGAGAAAGGTTGAGGGCCATATTGATTGCCAGTGATAACAGGAGCTGTGACATGGATGACTTAAGTGTCAGCAGCCTCACAAACTGCAACCTGTTTAAGAGGAAGGAGAGGTTATGTTTTTTATTCCCACACATCAATACACAAATGTTCATTGCAAACGTAGCTTCTTTTTGCAGGCTCATGGAAAAGTTTGTGTCTTTGTTTAAGGCTTATTTATTTAGGTAAAATACTGGCAGTGGGATCTGGTTTTTTGACATCTGCCAGGTGCTAAAGGGGAGGATTGCTAGTAATATTGCTGCTGGGTGCTAAAGTTAGATTGTTGCATTAGGGAAGGTGATGAAAAGGATTTGACCAAGCAGATGTGCCAGCAGCCTTATGTGGGAATAAGGAGGGGAATCCTCTTTTCTTACCATCATGCCTTTAAGCAGAAATCATGAGGCAACACAGTCAAAATACCACCTAGAGAGTTGAGTGCAAGGTCAAAAGCAGTCAGGTCAAGTAGGAAGCTCCAGTCAAAAGGTGAATCAAGAAATAATGTCAGAATCAAAGTGGATTTTGGAAAGAGTTCAAGGGTCAAGCGCCTGGAATCCAAGATAAGACCTTAGAATAGATAGGAATACTGCAGAGAGCAGAATCAAACATCTTTCCCCAAATATTGCTCCAGCAATAATGGTAAAAACAGAGGGTTTTTTTTATTGTGAGAGCTTTTGAGAGGTTTTAACTGTTGGTATCTACGTGAAATAGAAGTCTGCCTTTTATGAACACGGAGGCCCGTTTTCCCATTGGGCACTTGGTTGTCTAACTTGAATTCTCCGCTGCCTGTCTTAGCCACTCCTCTAAGGTTTTTAAGTCTTTTGAGTTTGGAGTCAGCATCTGATGAAGACTGTTCCTGAAGAGGTGTAGTATAGCAGTGGTCTCCAACCTTGGCAACTTTAAGACTTGTGGACTTCAATTCCCAGAGTTCTGGGAGTTGAAGTCCACAGGTCTTAAAGCTGCCAAGGTTGGAGACCACTGTAGTATAGGCACCAAGTGATGACAATGGAAGCAATTCTCTCTAGCAAGGGAATATTTCTCAAACTGTATTCACATCAGGTGATATCACAGGCTGCTGTTGTTAACACCAGAGACTTATAGCCCATCCTTAATAGGCATAATATTGCTGCGTAGGTGTTGCTTTTGCCAAAGCTGAAATCCAAAGGACAAAATCCACGTCATAACATTCACTAATAAGTCCAAAATCAAACCCAGGAGTTTTCACAGACTGGTCAAATGAAATCAGGATCAGAATATGAAACCAAGAAGGCAAATCCAGTGAACGAATTGAAAGTTCAGATAGTAATGCAATGCAGAATGAAGATAATACAGTGGGAATTGAAGCAGATTTACAATGCTGAACTCAACCATCTGGAAACCTTTATAAGCAGATTTTATAAACCACTCTTCAATCCAGCTTCTTTCTCAGATAAGAAACGATGTGCAAATATTGCTAAAAAGCCATCTTCTATTGATGCTCAGTGCTGAAGAAAGGTAGAGTAGTGTGGATACTCTACCCATAGAAACTGCCCCTTGTAAATCTTGGGAGAGCTGGTGCTGTTCTTAATTTGTAATGCAGTTCCTCCAAAGGGAAATAGTGTGTCTGATCCACGGCAGGTACCTGTGATACTGACACCACAAGCACCACCATCTTCCAGCACTTAAAGAATATAGTCATGAGTTCCATCCTGCTTGCTGTTGTGTGGCCCAGCAGGAGATGTTGGAGCTGCCACCAGACTCCGACAGTGAGGGGCCCTATGAGTCATCTCTGGGGGATGTGGAGGACCCTGGACAGGGTTCCGACTCCGAGCAGGGCGCAGAGAGGCTGGTTGGCCACCAGGAGGCGCCTGAGCCTTGGACCAGTGGGGAGGAGACAAGGGAGAGTGAGCCGGAGGCCAGCAGTGAGTTGTTCCTGGATGCTCGGCACCGAAGAGCTAATAGGCATAAGGAACAGTTGCGCAGTTACAGGAGGTAATTGCGCTCAGCTGGTGGTCATTAGGGTCCTCTCCAGACTATAAAAAGACTGCTTGTGCACACACCCCTCTTGCAGAAGTCAACGCAGGAATTAATGTCGGAGAACATTATTGTGAGCTTGGTAGGCTGGATTGCTGCCAAGCCTTATCTGTGCTGGATTGCTGCCCAAGCTTGTCTATGCCTGTTTTCTGCCAAGGACCTGCCTGTCTGTTAATTAAATGCCGTAACTTATCTTTGGCTCGGAGTGTGTGTTGGTGTGGGATGAGAGGGTTCAGAACAATACACTAATAATTCCACTGGACAAACTGGATGGTTTAGCTCTAATCCAGAGAGATGTTGATATTAAAAATGCAGACAACAGGTCCTATTAATTTAAAGTGGATTTAGCAATGAGTATATTTGCAGCTATTTTCTGTTATTCAAGTAGACAAGAACCCATTATGCAAAGCTGTGGCTCCTTTGAGAAGTCCATAATGTTGAGAAAAGTGAAAGGAAAAAGATGATGATGATGATGATTGGCAGCAAGATGGATGGATTTTATCACAACGAGAATAAGATTGAGAATACCATATATTACACAGGAAAAGATCTATCTATGTGGTCTCTAAATTCAACAGCAATCTGCAAACCCCTAATCAATAAATCATTAGTTGTTAAAGTATCTGGATTAATTTCAATGTTCTGTCAGTATCAGGGGCGAGGCTGTTTTATAATGGAAATGGCCGTTGTATGTTGCTAGCTATGATGTTTATTAGCAATTCTAATAGAGAATTTCATCAAGACTGTGCACTTCTGATTAGACCAAATTCCAGATTAAATAGTGATACAATTATTCATATTTTTCACTTCTGATATTGAGTAGATCCAGAAAACAGATTGATTGCATTTTATTTATTGCATAGTTGTTGAAAAATCTTCTGTATCTTATGATGGAAATCTCTACATTCTATCACGAAAGTGAAAGTGGCCAGAGTTTCCACTAAATCAAGTCACAGATCTCAGGATGGAAATCCTGCAAAGGGGTGGGGGAATTGACTTAAGTAGAAAAAAAGTGAAATTGAACAGGAGAAGGCAAAAGACGCCTGAGTGTGCATTGTAGAGTAGGGGTCCTCAACCCCCAATCCATGGACCGGTCCCAGTCCACCGCACGCCAGAAACTGGGTTGCACAAACAAGCAAAACCCCATCTGTGAGTAGCAGGCAGTATGCAAAACCACGACCCCCTCCAGACCACAGAAAAACCTTTTCCCACAGAACCGGTCCCACTTCTGTAGGTGTGGCCTGCTTTCCGGGTCCACTGGTGGAACCTCTTCTAATTGGTTCAGTAGATTTGACGAACCGGTTCTACCGAACTGGTGCGAACTGGTAGGAACCCACCTCTGTACCACATTGAAGATAGTGGATAAGTTTGTGTAACATAGTGTTATAAACTTGTAACTTCTTGAGCCAAACGTAATTCACCAGCAATCATACCACAAAATAAAAATAGATTTTTCATAGCACGATGGGTTATTGTATTTGGTTGCATTCCAGTTGACTGCCTATGTTCTGCCACAGGGGAATATGAAATAGGCAGAGAAGGAGACTCTCCATGCAAAGCATATGATTGCCTCTAATCTATATTCCTATGACGTTTGCAATTTATATGCACAAGGCCCGGAGCATTTGTTGTAAAGGCTAGGATTTTCACAGCTCTAAATTATATCACAATTGTCCATATTCTGGTTTGTCATATCAGCCCAGATCAGGGGTCAGATTGTATTAAGGCAGTCAAATGCTCTACCACTGAGCTATACCCCCGTATTGTATTAAAATGAAACAGTTTAACCAAAGTTTATAATCATGGTTTATTTTGGATAACCAGAGTTTGGCATATCACCTCAACCCAAATCATATATCTCTATTTCAGGACTTTCAAATAGTAACGTAACTGTCTCCTTAAATTAAGTTAACATCTCCATCTATTATTCAAACATTGAGCAGCTTGGTCTCAGAGCAACTTAGCCAATGAAACTCTGAGGATGGAGCCTTTAAGCAACAAAAGTTACTAAATTACTAAGTTCAGAAGAAATGCTACCTTAGCTGTCAAAAACAATCTTATCAGAATATATTCAAAGAATCATACAAAATAGGACTCAAAAGTGCACTTTTTATTGTCTGAACCTACAAACAAACCTAACCTGCGCTTTGAAGCAATTATTTGATTATTATCTAAGAATAAATTGAAGAAAAGAGACAGAACAGAATAATAGAGTTGGAAGGGACCTTGGAGGTCTTCTAGTCCAACCCCTTGCTCAAGCAGGAGACCCTATACAATTCCAGACAAGTGGCTGTTCAGTCTCTTTTTAAAAACCTCCAGTGATGAAGCACCCACAACTTCTGAAGGTAAGCTGTTCCAGTGGTTAATTGTTCTCACTGTCAGGAAATTTCCCCTTAGTCCTAGATTGCTTCTCTTCTTGATTAGTTTCCACCCATTGCTACTTGTCCTATCCTCAGGTCCTTTGGAGAATAGCTTGACTCCCTGTTCTTTGTGGCAGTCCCAGAAATATTGGAACACTGCTATCATCTCGCCCCCTAGTCCTTCTTTTCATCAAACTAGACATACCCAGTTCCTGCAACCGTTCTTCATATGTTTTAGTCTCCAGTCCCCTAATCATCTTTGTTGCTCTTCTTTGCACTCCTTATCCTTATTTCAAGGTTGCTTCTCTCCTTGATTAGTTTCCATCCTGTGTTTCTTGTCGTGCCTTCTGGGACTTTGGAAAATAGGTTGACTCCCTCTTCTTTGTGGTAGTCCCTCAAATACTGGAACACTGCTATCAGTGTTCCTCCTAATTCTTCTTTTCACTGGACTAGACAACCCAATTCCTCCAACTGTTCTTCACATGTTTTAGTCTCCAGCTCTAATTGTCTTTGTTACTCCTTTCTGTACTTTTTTGAATCTCTACATCTTTTTTATACTACAGTGACCAAAACTGGATGCAGTATTCTAAATGTGGTCTTACAAAGGATTTATAACACGGCAGTAGTACTTCATGTGATCTGGATTCTATCCCTCTGTTAACCGATTGCATTGGCTTTTTTGGCTTCTGCCCCACACTGTTGGCTTATATTTAAGTGATTGTCTTCTACTAGCACTCTAACTGCTATTGAACCAGGTTTCACCAGTCTATCTTCTGGAGTGTTGGCTAGTTTTTCTCTCATATGCAAATTGGATAAATTCCTCTTCTATTCCTTCATATAAATCGTTTATGAAGATATTGAAGAGTAATGGGCCTAAAATGGAACCTTGGGATACCCCATTGCTTCCTTCCATGTGGATCAGAGGTGGGTTCCTACCAGTTCGCACTTATTTGGTAGAACCGGTTCGTCAAATCTACTGAACCAGTTAGAAGAGGTTCCACCAGGGGACCCGGAAAGCAGGCCACACCTACAGAAGAGGTTCCAAATTTTTTTGAAACCCACCACTAGTCGTTGGATATGATTATTCTACACTATCATGCTCATATTTATAAAACTCAGGGCCTCTGTGAGAGGTAAGAATGACTACTGCGTTTGTGGCGCAATCAGAACATTGCGTGTGTTGAAGTTGTTTTAACGCAAACCAAAGATGCCTTTTAAAAAACAAGTTTACATCATATTCTTATGCATGCCAGTGCTGTGTGTGAGGTAATAGTTTAAGGTGGTTCTGACAAGTGTCGTTGGCATCTTCATATCCGGTCACATGGGCAGAAAGCCACTCCCATCTGGTCACATGGGTGGCAAGCCACTCCCACAAAGGAGGCCACACCCACAGAGTAGGTTTGAACAATTTTTGAAACCCACCACTGATGTGGATGTACCGGTAGTTCCAATGAGGAGCACACATTGAGTGTGATTTGTCAGCCAGTTACAAAACTATCTGGTGGTGATGCTGTCTATCCCATCTATCCCATGATGAAGAGCCATGATTCAGTGGCAGAATACAAACCTCACGCATAGGAGGTTCCCAGTTCGACCCTTGGCTTTCTTCTAGTTAAAAGGAGATCAGTGGCGAGGTTGAAAATAATTTCTGCCCAGCACTTTGGAAAAGTGTTGCCATATAGTCCAACACCAGAGAAGGTAGCTTTGTATGCCTATGTTTCAGAGGTGGGTTCCTACCAGTTCGCACCTATTCAGTAGAACCTGTTCATCAAATCTACCGGACCGGTTAGAAGAGGTTCCACCAGTGGACCCGGAAAGCAGGCCACACCTACAGAAGAGGTTCCAAATTTTTTTTGAAACCCACCACTGCTAAAGGGTTAGAGGTGCAAGGATCTTGTAACTTGACAGCTTTAAGACTTGCATGCTTCAATGCCAGAGTTCCTGAGCCAAGTGACTGGAGGAGGAATTCTGGGAGTTGAAGTCCACAAGTCTTAAAGCTGTCAAGCTTGAACACCCCTGGGGCTTTTTTTTCTAAAGGGTTAGGGGTGCAAGGGTCTTGTAACTTGACAGCTTTAAGACTTGCATGCTTCAATGCCAGAGTTTCTGAATAGCTACTTGGACCGACCTAAGTACTAATTCATAATTTCATATTTTGTAGAATTTGTAGAATTTTATTAGTATTTGTAGGCCGCCCTTTTCCCTGAGGGGACTCAGGGCGGCTCACACAAAACCGGGAAGGGGGAATACAGACATTAAGACAAAAACATATAATAAAATAGTAAGCAACATACATTCATCATTCGGGAGGGGTAACTATCCTTATCCCCAGGCCTGACGGGCGAGCCAGTTCTTCAAGGCTATGCAGAAGGCTTGGACGGTGGAGAGGGTACGAATCTCCATGGGGAGCTCGTTCCAAAGGGTCGGGGCTACTGCTGAGAAGGCCCTCCTCCTTGTAGTTGCCAGCCGACACTGGCTGGCCGATGGGATACGGAGGAGGCCTAATCTATGGGATCTTATCGGTCGCAGGGATGTAATTGGCAGAAGGCGGTCTCTCAAGTATCCAGATCCACCGCCATGTAGGGCTTTATGGGTGATTAATAGCACCTTGAAGCGCATCCGGAGATCGACAGGTAGCCAGCGCAGCTCGCGGAGGATAGGTGTTATGCGGGTGAATCGAGGTGCACCCGCAATCACTCGCGCGGCTGCGTTCTGCACTAGCTGAAGTCGCCGGATGCTCCTCAAGGGCAGCCCCATGTAGAGCACATTGCAGTATTCCAGCCTAGAGGTCACAAGGGCCCGAGTGACTGTTGTGAGCGCCTCCCGATTCAGGTAGGGTCGCAACTGGCGCACCAGGCGAACCTGGGCAAATGCCCCCCTGGTCACAGCCGTTAAGTGGTGGTCAAATGACAGCTGTGGATCCAGGAGGACTCCCAAGTTGCGTACCCTCTCTGAGGGGTATAAAATTTGACCCCCCAGCCTGAGTGGTGGAATATTAGCCAAATCTTTGGGAGGAAAACACAACAGCCACTCGGTCTTTTCTGGGTTGAGCACAAGCTTGTTAACCCTCATCCAGTCCATAACGGCCTCAAGGCCCCGGCTCATCACGTCTACCGCTTCATTGAGTTGGCACGGGGCGGACAGATACAATTGAGTATCGTCCGCATATTGATGGTATCTAATCCCGTGCCTGCGGATGATCTCTCCCAGCGGTTTCATGTAGATGTTGAATAGTAGGGGGGATAAGACCGAGCCCTGAGGCACCCCATAATTTAGGGGCCTAGGGGACGATCTCTGCCCCCCCACTAACACCGACTGCGACCTGTCCGAGAGGTAGGAGGAGAACCACCGTAGCACGGTGCCTCCCACTCCCACCTCCCGCAGTCGTCGCAGAAGGATACCATGGTCGATGGTATCGAAAGCTGCTGAGAGGTCAAGGAGGACCAGGATGGAGGAATGTCCTTCATCTCTGGCTCTCCAGAGATCATCCATCAATGCGACCAAAGCGGTTTCTGTGCTGTAACCGGGCCTGAAGCCTGACTGGAAGGGGTCTAGATAGTTTGCTTCTTCCAAGGACCGTTGGAGCTGGAAGGCCACCACCTTCTCAACAACCTTCCCCAAGAAGGGAAGGTTGGAGACTGGACGATAGCTATTAAGAACAGCTGGATCCAAGGATGGTTTCTTCAGGAGGGGTCTCACCACCGCCGCCTTCAGTGTGGCGGGGAAGTTCCCCTCCCGAAGGGAGGCGGTTACAACCGCCTGGATCCAGCCTCGTGTCACCTCACTGCAGTTAGTAACCAGCCATGAGGGACACGGATCCAGGACACAGGTGGAGGTACTTAAAGCTCTCATGGCCTTGTCCACATCCCCGGGGGTAATGTCCTGAAACTCAACCCAGAGCTGTTCTACTTGGTCCCCCTGCGCCTCGGCTGGAACTGCGGGGGTGGAGTCCAAGTCCGACCGAAACCGAGCAATTTTGTCCGCTAAGAATTGGGCATATTCTTCAGCTCTGCCCTGCAAGGGTTCCCCCGCCTCCCTTTTGTTCAATAGGGAGCGGGTTATCCTAAACAGGGCGGCTGGACGGGACTCAGCGGATGCTACCAGGGTGGCTATGTGCGATCTTTTTGCTGCCCTAAGTGCCCTGGTGTATTCCCTGGTGCAGGTGGTTACCATTGCTCGGTTCGATTCGGACTTATCGGACCTCCAACGGTGCTCTAGGCATCTCCTCCGGCGCTTCATCTCCCGGAGTTCCTCGGTAAACCAAGGGGGTCTCCGGGATCCGCCGCCTCGGAGGAGCCGCAGTGGCGCAATCCGGTCGAGGGCCTCCGACGCTGCCTAGTGCCACGCAGCAGCCAGAGTCTCCACCGGACTGTGGGCGGAAGTGTCAGGAATAACCCCAAGCTCTGTCTGGAACCTTGACGGTTCCATAAGACGCCTGGGGCGGAACCACCTGGTCGGTTCCTCCTCCCTACAGTGGGGGTTTGGCCTCCGGAAGTCGAGCCTCAGTAGGTAATGGTCTGACCACGACAGGGGTATGATGTCACTCCCCCTCAGACCAAGATCACAAATCCACTGCTCCGAGAGAAATACAAGGTCAAGCATGTGTCCCGCTGAATGGGTTGGGCCTCGAATTACTTGGGTCAAGCCCATGGCTGTCATGGAAGCCATGAACTCCTGCGCCCCATCAGAGTTTTCACCGAGCGACGGCAAATTAAAGTCCCCCAGGACCATCAACCTAGGGAACTCAATTGCCAGCTCGGCTACCGACTCGAGGAGCGAGGGGAGGGCTGCTGCAACGCTGTTGGGAGGCAGGTACGTTAGCAGCAGACCCACTTGACCCTTGAGGTCCAACTTTAACAGCAAAGACTCACACCCGACAATCTCCGGAGCAGGGACCCTACGAGGAACTAACGACTCCCGGATAACAGCGGCCACACCCCCACCCCTTCCCTGGGCTCTCGGCTGATGCAGCACCTGAAATCCTTCTGGGCACAGCTCTACAAGGGGGACTCCTCCCTCTGGGCCCAGCCAGGTTTCAGTAATACATGCCAGGTCTGCCCTCTCGTCTAAAATTAAGTCCCGGACGAGAGGAGCTTTATGTACAACAGACCTGGCATTTAGCGACAACAGCCTGAGACCAGGGTCCTGACTACTTGCGCCATCTGGTCTTGGAGTGGGACTCCTAGGGCCGGAAGGAGGGATCTCTGTAATGTAGCGAACCCTCCTTCCCCGGTAATGGCCTGCCCTAAAGTCCCCGCCGTATCTGCCCCTCCCTGTTACGACCGCAATACCCCGACCCTCTCCCATGTCTCTGGTCCCCTCAACCACCCCCGTGGCCCCCGCAACTCCCGGCAGGTCCTCCGAATCACGCATACTCGTACACTCCCCCAAACAGTCCCCACGTAAAAGTTATCCGGTCACATAGGCGGCAAGTCACTCTCATCCAGTCACATGGGTGGCAAGCCACTCCCACAAAGGAGGCCACACCCACAGAGTAGGTTCGAACAGTTTTTGAAACCCACCACTGCTATCTCTCTACTACCACCTTTCTGAGGTGTTCATTTGGCTAGAAGAGAGGGAATAAGCCGAATCAAAGCAAACAGCCATTCAAAGTCTAATATAGATCCACAGCGTGGACGATCACAATTGAGAAAAAAGAATTCCATTTAATGAAGTTCACTGTTAACCCGATGACTATACTGTAGTCTGTATTTTGGAAATGCCACCCAGCAATCTACAACATGTGCAATCCAATTGCAGAGGCTGGAAGGAAAAAAAGATACATAACATGATTATATTACAGAAACCAGCTGTGTTATTGCCGCAAATGAATGCATCCCTAGATAAACGAGAAGACTGTTTAGCCTTGGTGGCCTATTCAGGCTGCCAACAAAGAGAGCACAATTTTTATAATGGGTAGACATGTATGAGCTGAATTGCCTTTACTGCCCACTATAGTGCAAATAGTAGGTTATAATTATTATAGTTGAAGGACGTGTACTGGTTTATTTCAAAGTTTTTTTTTTTCATTTGGAAGTTTGTGCTTAATTGCAGTTTTACCCTTTATCATGCACTGCAGCATTACAGTAAAACTAAAAAAACCAATTTAATTGGTTTCCAGTTTAATTTTGAATCCGCTTGGCTATTTATTTCTGTCCTTTGAAAACAGCATATTTTCCCGAGAATTCACTCCTGGTTCCTCTGTTGGTAGGTGGCCCAGATGCTGCTGCAATATAGATGAATACATTATTATGCTTTCCTTTGGCATTTATATTTCAGTTTCATTTGGGGAGAGAGAGACCATAATTTTTTTTTCTTTCTCCCACATTCAGTGTTTTTAAGAAGAAAACAAAACTTCAGGTTTCTGATGAGGAGGGGGGATGCTTCAAGGTGCTGGTTGTCACTTACAAAGCCCTTCATGGTATTGGATCTGGGTACTTGAGAGACCGCCTACTGCCAATTACCTCCACTAGACCAATAAGATCGCATAGATTAGGCCTCCTCCGAATTCCATCAGCCAGCCAGTGTCGACTGGCAACTACCCGGAGGAGAGCCTTCTCTGTGGCAGCTCCGACCCTCTGGAACGAACTCCCCGTGGAGATCCGGACCCTCACCACCCTCCAGACCTTCCGCGCTGCCCTTAAAATCTGGCTGTCCCAGCAGGCCTGGGGCTAATGACTTTAACCCCACCCGAATGGTATGACTGTTGTGCTTTTTTAACAATGTACTGTCTTCTTGTTGTAAATTGTTCGTCTTCCCCTCCCCCTGAAATGTGAGCCGTGCTGAGTCCCCTCAGGGAAAAGGGCGGCATACAAATAAAGTATACGAATACGAATACGAATGCTTCTTTTGTCTCCACCGAAAATGTACAGAAAGTTGATTGTCTTTCCTTCTTTCTTCTTGTTACCTAAGCATTTCATTATTACTATTGTTAGATTTATGTCCTGTCTTTATTGTGTACAACTCAAAAGTGGCAGATATACAGGTAGTCCTCTACTTACGACATCATTGAGCCCAAAATTTCTGTGGTCAAGCAAGTCTGTTAAGTGAGTTTTGCTCCATTTTGCGATCTTGTCACAGTTAAGTGGATCACTGTAGCTGTTAAATTAGTGACATGGTTGTTAAGCAAGATTTTGCTTGTCAGAAGGTTGCAAAAGGTGTTCACTGTAACTATCATAAATACGAGCCGAGGTAGCGCAGCGGTTAAATGCAGCACTGCAGGCTACTTCATTTGACTGCAGTTCTGCAGTTCGGCTGTTCAAATCTCACCGGCTCAGGGTTGACTCAGCCTTCCATCCTTCCGAGGTGGGTAAAATGAGGACCCGGATTGTTGTTGGGGGCAATATGCTGACTCTGAAAACCGCTTAGAGAGGGCTGAAAGCCCTATGAAGCGGTATATAAGTCTAACTGCTATTGCTTTACGAGTCAGTTGCTAAGCAGCTAAATTTTGGCCATGTGACCATGGGGATGCCACAACAGTGGCAACAAGTGTGAAAAATGGTCATAAGTCACTTTTTTAAGTGTCGTACCTTTGAATGGTCACTAAGCGAATGATTGTAAGTCAAGTGCATTCCTGTAACGCACTCATCTCTTATTTTCTCCACAACAAAAACTCAGAATGGACTGAGAGAAAATGAAGGCCCAGTCATGACTGCAATGCACATTTTTAGCCCCGCAGCTTAACCATTAAATCCAAATAACATATTAATGCCTATAAATGTTAATACAATTTCCAATTTCCAATTTAATAAAATTTGTATGCCGCCCACTCCCTAGGGACTCTGGGCGGCTTACAGACAGATAAAAACATTTAAAAATTTAAAAATAAAGGTACATTATTAAAATTGCACATCATCCATTCAGTGTAGATGGGGCTGGACATTGATCAACAGCCCCAGGCCTGCCGGAACAGCCAGGTCTTGGTGGCTTTACGGAAGGCCGGGAGAGTGGTAAGGGTCCGGATCTCTATGGGTAGATCGTTCCACAGGGCTGGCGCAGCTACAGAGAAGGCTCTCCCCCGGGGAGTCACCAGCCGGCATTGTCCGGTCGACAGCACCCGGAGGAGGCCCAACCTGTGAGATCTGGTTGGTCGTTGGGAGGTATGTGGCAGGAGGCGGTCTCTCAGATATCCAGGTCCTAAACCATGTACATCCCATTTTAATTTTGTCAGTTTCATTACCTGTTGATTTTAATAGGATAGATTTTAAACATGTTTCAAATCTTCATTCCATCAGTGAGATTTAACAGTGCTGAATGTTTGTTTGGATGAAAAGTGAGAATATTCTGTAGTTTTTTTTAATCCAGTTTTTGATTGATGAGTTGTTCAATTTCCACTTAGGCGCTAACTGCATTTTGACAGTTATAGCAGCATCTTCATTGATTTTTTTTTTAACCTTGTTTGGCAAGCATGTTCTTTGAACATGGCCCAAGGCTGCAATCCTGTGAATGCTTTCCAGAGAGTCAAGCTTTTCAAGTGGGCTAGAATTACTTTTTATTTACTCTCAGGGCCAATTATCAGGTTGGTAGAGTTTAGGACTGGATATTCAGCATGCCACCTCCTGCTAAGAACCCCCTCGTCCCTATTGGATTATTTGTCTTGCTGGAGAAGAAAAATAGGGAGAAATCTTGGGAGCTGAGAGCTGCACATAAGGTTGCTGACAGAGACAAGAAGAAGAATTGCTGCGCATGTACTCATAGTCATCTACATTGGCATCTCCTATGGAGTCTATACCCGGTTAACAGCAAGGCAAAACGGCAAGACAAAGCTGTTATAATGGAACCTGTTGTGGCTCAGTAGGAGCCTTTGGAGCTGCTATCAGACTATGACACAGAAACCTCCTGTGAGTGGTTTCAGGATGCTCACAGGACAGGATAACAAGCAGCTGTGGCTCGTTAAGGATCTCCTCTTGCGGACAAAAGACTGATGGTGCCACTCCCTAGTTGCAGAAGTCAACGTTCGTTCTGTTCCATTCCGTTCCTGTTCTAGTCAAGGTTCCCCGTTCGTGTTCATGATCCAGAGAAACCAACTTGGAGAAGTGGTTTGCTGTAAGAGTTTGTTTTTGCGTTTGCTGTTTAACTTTTTGCCAGAGAATTTATCTGTGTTTATTTTGGGCTTGCAGCCAGCAAAATAGCAATATAGCAATAGCAGTTAGACTTATATACCGCTTCATAGGGCTTTCAGCCCTCTCTAAGTGGTTTACAGAGTCAGCATATCGCCCCCACAGTTTGGGTCCTCATTTCACCCACCTCGGAGGGATGGAAGGCTGAGTCAACCTTGAGCCAGTGAGATTTGAACCACCGAACTGCAGATAACAGTCAGCTGAAGTGGCCTGCAGTCCTGCACCCTAACCACTGCGCCACCTCGGCTCAGCCAGGACTGATCAAAATATTTCCTTTGACGTTCCGTTTGGCTGTAGTTTTTGAACGGGCAAGGTGGGGGGTCAGAACAGGAACCTAAAGGACAACTTGAATGAGGGGAAAAACCAATAAAGGTTGCTTATTTATTTAGGGAAGGAATGAAGCAATGGGTTGATGCATCAGTCAGCACATTTTAGGACAAGTGACAGGAAAGTTTTAGAAAAGTCTAATACATTTAATACATTTCTTTGTATTAGTTCCTTCGTCCAAAAATTAATGTTGCAGATTATAAACAGGGAAAGCTCTTCACTTTTAAACACGCCAAGTGACACAGTAATAGAGAATTTGAATAATACTTATACTTTAATACTACTAATAGATATCTAATTATTTATTCAGAACAGAATCCTGTTCCTGCCTTGGAATAAGTTGGAATAAGTAAGTTTCATTGTGCTCAACATGGTATCTGCATGTAGCACTGCAGGCTTATTTGGTATTTGCAGCATTTTATCCAGCTTTCCCAAATGCTCAGAGCAGTTTGCAAGGTGTGAATTAAAATGTAAACCAATCAGTCTATTGAATAATTGTGAAATACAACCTATTTGTATTATGGTTTCCTGTTTGTTTGCATCTTGTACTTAGATGGCAATGAGATCAGTAATGGGTCTATTATATTGTGTTTAGCCAGGGAGAAACAATCTTTCCTATAAACAGTAGCATGCTATCTATGTTGAAATTTTATTAAAGTTCAAAGTTCAAAGTTGAAAATAAGCAGTAGCCACGAGTTGGGTTTTTTGGATTCTTCAAGTCCCTTTGCATCTTTTCCACTCTCACTTACTTTTCCTTGATTACCATCATTTTTTAAGCTTTCTGCAATCGTGGATGCACCTCGGTTCACCCACGTAACACCTATCCTCCGCGAGCTGCACTGGCTGCCTATTGGTCTTTGGATACGCTTCAAGGTGCTAGTCGTCACTTATAAAGCCCTTCATGGTATTGGACCTGGGTACTTGAGAGACTGCCTGCTGCCAATTACCTCCAATAGACCGATTAGATCCCACAGATTAGGCCTCCTCCGAATTCCATCTGCCGGCCAATGCCGGCTGGCGACTACCTGGAGGAGAGCCTTCTCTGTGGCTGCTCCGACCCTCTGGAACAAGCTCCCCGTGAAGATTCGAACCCTCACCACCCTCCAGGCCTTCCGCAAAGCCCTTAAAACCTGGCTGTTCCAACAGGCCTGGGGCTAAAGAGCTTTTGCCCCCCCCCCTCGAATGGTATGGTTGTTGTGTGCTTTTAAATTGTGTATTGTTTTGTTCGTCTTTTTTATCCCTTATCTGTATCCCCTTCCCTGTCTTGGATTGTGAGCCGCCCTGAGTCCCCTTCGGGGAAAAGGGCGGCATATAAGTGCAATATATTCAATTCAATTCAATTCAATTCTGTTGTCATGAGTAAACTTTGTTTTAAACTTGCAAATTATCATCTGAAAAGAATCAGTCATATTGACTTAAAACATTTCAATAATCCAAAGACCTCATGGTTAGGAGAGAAAGAAAATTAAAAAAAGAAAGAAAAAGGAAATAAACAATTTAGAAAGGGGTCAGTTGGAGGAACGTTGTCCATGGGGTCGCGATGGGTCAGACACCACTTCCCAACTAACAACAACAACAGTTGTGTCGGCTGGTTTAGAAAAAGACATTTGTGATTCATTGGATTTATCTCCCAATTCCAATGTCTACTATAACATGCAAACACAGAGGAAAGAGGACAGTTATATAATTCCTCAAGAGACCAGACAGTACATAAACAAACCGTGAAGTAGAACACTGTATCATACAGAAAAGAAGTCTTCCCTCAAGGCCCACTCTACCTGGCTCATAGTTGATTGACAATAATTCAGGCCTGCAGCCGGGACTTCTTTAGATCTCTCTGAAGATTGGCTCTCAGCCTGAAGGTTTGCATGTAGGTCAAAGTTTCCACAGAATGGGAATGAACCCTTTTGGGCACTTTTAAGAAGCACAATGCCTACACACATTGACACCATGGTCTGCAACACCACTTGCATCCTAAAGTTGAGAGAGATTCCGATACCTGATTCACCCTACCCCAGTATTAAATCTAGTGGATTTCTGTATAATATTGTTGGGAAGGTAGGTCACAAGGCAATTCCAGTGCCTTGTTTTGCAAATGGCAGGGCCATAGCTCAATGGCATTTTAGTTTATAGATGGGTGTTGTGGAGCTGCCACCAGACTCCGACAGCGAGGGGCCCTATGAGTCGGCTCTGGAGGATATGGAGGACCCTGGACAGGGTTCCTACTCCAAGCAGGACGCAGAGAGGCTGGTTGGCCACCAGGAGGTGCCTGAGCCTTGGACCAGTGAGGAGGAGACAAGGGAGTGTGATCCTGACGTCAGCAGTGAGTTGTTCCTGGATGCCTGGCACCGAAGAGCTAATAGGTGTCAGGAACAGTTGCGCAGTTATAGGAAGTAATTGCACTCAGCTGGTGGTCATTAGGCTCCTCTCCAGACTATAAAAGGACTGCTTGTGCACATGCCCCTTTTGCAGAAATCAACGCAGGAACTAATGTTGGAGAACATAATTGTGAGTTTGGCAGGCTGGATTGCTGCCACGGCTTATCTGTGCTGGATTGCTGCCCAATCTTGTCTGTGCCGGTTTGCTGCCAAGGACCTGTCTATCTGTTAATTAAATGCCATAACTTATCTTTGGCTTGGAGTGTGTGTTGGTGTGGGAGGAGGGGGGTCAGAACAGATGGGTAACATACAGCCCTCTATAGTATCTATATTGTGGCTTTTTTGCTCCCACAGATCATGTCATCAAAATTCAAACAGAAAAATGGCCCACTTTTACCTGCGGCGTCTTTTTTCCTATGAGCTAAAAATAAGAGATAAAGTGAACGTATTAAACTCCCGAAAACCATAATGATTTTTTAAAGAATCTCATTATTCATCGCACATCATCTCATTACCAGCCGTCTCCTTGCAGCTCCTGCAGGTGAACACAAATTGTAAAAAGGAAGGTTTTGCCCCAGCTGCTAAAATGTTGCCCCGTTCTCTTCTATTTCATAGCTAGCCCCATGATTTCTCCAGTGGGACTCAACCTTGCTAAGAGGATGTGGGTTTTGAAACTTGGATCTTACATTCTTCAGTTTGCTAAGTTGTATCAGCTGAAGTCAGAGACTTGATTATTTGCATGGCTTTGCATCTAGAATGTAGGTTCCATACATTCCATAAAATGTTCCACGTGTCTGGAATATTTAAGAAGAAAGAAAGAATTTTGATCTCTGTAACCTCTCCCCCTTCCCCAAATGCCATGCAAGAAACCATGTAAGCCCACCCTGGATTTGCAAACCTATTGTAGCCCAGCAGGAGCCGTAGGAGCTGCCACCAGACTCCGACAGCGAGAGACCCTATGAGTCGGCTCTGGACGATGTGGAGGACCCTGGACAGGGTTCCGACTCTGAGCAGGGCGCAGAGAGACTGGTTGGCCACCAGGTGGCGCCTGAGCCTTGGACCAGTGGGGAGGAGACAAGGGAGAGTGATTCAGAAGCCAGCAGTGAGTTGTTCCTGGATGCCCAGAATCGAAGAGCTAATAGGCGTCAGGAACAGTTATGCAAGTACAGGAGGTAATTGCACTCAGCTGGTGGTCATTAGGCTCCTCTCCAGACTATAAAAAGACTGTTGTGCACACGCCCCTCTTGCAGAAGTCAACGCATTGACTAAAGAGAACTTTTGTAACTAACTTGGCAGGCTGGATTGCTGCCAAGGTTTGTCTGAGTTGCTGCCAAGGTCCTTATCTGTTTATTATGCTTGGCTTTCAGCCACCGAGGTTTTGGTTTCTTGCTATTAAAGTACATTCCAGTTAAGCTTGTCTCGGCTTTCGTTACTGGATGGAGGAGGGGTTCAGAACACAAACCAATTAACCTGACAGTAGTTTCTGGTAAACAATAGCCTCATTTTCTGTGAACCTCTGTCTCTTGTCCTTTGTTAAAGTGTCATTTTACTTATATTGATTTTTTTTTGCCCCAGTAATGAAGACCAATGATATAGGAACAAAGATTAATGTGGTAGTAGAGACAGAGAGGATGAGAAAAAAAGATGAAAAAGGCAAAGAAAATACATAGTCTCACTCTAACTCTAACCCTCTCATTGATGAGTCCATTGGGCATGTATTATATTATCAAGGCTTCATATAGTGAGCAATAGAAAGACACTTCAGAACAAATTACAGAATGAGAAAATGTGTGGACTGTGGTTGTATACTAAAGAGGATCGGAATTTAGGTCAGCCCTGGAGCTGGTTGAGATGATATGATCATATGAATGAGTTCAACTCAGTTAGGAGAGGCTAGACAGGGGAAGGTAATGCATGTTGTCACCAAAGTAATATATACTTAATCTGGCTAGTCTTTTAAGCCTTTGTGTCAGTCGCCAGAAAATGAATGTGTCTGAACAAATTTATTTTAAGCTTTTTTAATCTGTTCTTCAATCAGGAAGGGTTCCTGGAGAAAATTGCAAACAATTAAAAATAAGCAAAGACTTGCACTCAACTTTATAAAGGCAAAAATATCATTTGATTGCTAGATATATTTAGGGTGTGATCTGATTTCCAATCCAGAAGTATGGAGACTTCACTCAGTTAAATTACTCCAGGTCCTCTTGAGATCAGCAAACTGATCTTTCCCCAGAAACGGCAGCTGCTAAGGGTAGTGAAGATTCCCCCTGGATAATCAGCAGGATCCTGTGTAGCAAATGAAGAGAACTCACCTCTCCAGAAAGCAGATTACATTATACTTTATGTATTAAAGGTCCCTTTATATAGCAATAGCAATAGCAGTTAGACTTATATACCGCTTCATAGGGCTTTCAGCCCTCTCTAAGCGGTTTACAGAGTCAGCATATTGCCCCCACAGTCTGGGTCCTCATTTCACCTACCTCGGAAGGATGGAAGGCTAAGTCAACCTTGAGCCGGTGAGATGTGAACCACCGAACTGCAGATAGCAGTCAGCTGAAGTGGCCTGCAGTACTGCACTCTAACCACTGCGCCACCTCGGCTCTATATCAAAACTAAATTTCCATTGTCCCATTCATTCTGTTCAACAGTTCTATACCAAATGCCCTTACAAGTTAAGAAGCAAAGCAAAAAAAAATATCCAGGCTAGAAAGTTCTGGTGAGCAAAATATCATTATCCAATTTGGACTGTGTCCAGTCTGAAGATATCAAACTTTTATGAAAACTTCCAGGGACTTTTAACAACAGGCTCAGGAAACTCACAGTGTGCTCTGCAACTCATCAGTAAGGCAGTAACTTCTCTGGAAAGTGGCCAGGTAGCAGCCACAAGGCAAGAATATAATTATCAGCTCAGTACCATTTAAGAAAAAAAGAAAGATAAGCATTACAGATTCCTTTCTATAACTTTTTTCTACTTCTTTGTTTATTCTGAGCAAAGAATGATGGGTCATAAACTGTGCCTTGCCTTGTTTATAAACCCAGCTCAGAACAGCATGAGCCCAGGTAGTCTTTTATAGCTGCTGCTCTTCCATTTTTTTGCACACACAGGGACTTGTAGCCCCTGGGACAGACGATTGATTTTAGGTTTAGGTTTATTAGATTTATATGCCGCCCTTCTCCCAAGGACTCAGGGCGGTGTACAACATTAAAAGAAACACATAATACAAAAGTTAAAAAGAAATTAAATAGAATATCCAAAACCCAATTAAAATTGACAATGACATTTTATTTAAAATAATTAAAATTAAAATTAACAGTGATCAATCATTTGTTCTGTTTTGTTCAGGCCAGGCTGGCTTGCTGGAAAAGCCAACTTTTTAGGGCGCGTCGGAAGGACCGGAGGTCGGGGATACGAAGCTCCGGGGGCAGCTCATTCCAGTGGGAAGGCGCTCCCACAGAGAAGGCTCTCCCCCTGGGGGTCCTAGTTGACACTGTCTGGCCGACGGCACTCTGAGGAGGCCAACTCTGTGGGATCAAACTGGACGGTGGGAGGCTACCGGTGGCAGTAGGTGGTCTCGCAGGTACCCTGGGCCTAAGCCATGGAGCGCTTTAAAGGTCATAATTAGTACCTTGAATCGCACCCAGAAGACAACCGGCAACCAGTGCAGGCCGCCAGAAAGGGGTGTAACATGGGAGCACCTAGGTGCCCACATGATAACCCGCGCAGCCGCATTCTGAACCAGTTGAAGCCTCCGGGTGCTCTTCAATTGATTGGTTCATTGGTTGAATGATTGATGTAGGTGTCTTTAAGTGATTGTTGACTCTCAGTAGATGCTTAGTAGTCCTTGCAATTTTAGAGGTATGTTTCAGAAGTGGTTTGCCATTGCCTTCTTCCGAGGGCTATAAGAGAGATTGACTGGCTCAAATTCACTCAGTTGGCTTTGTGCCTAAGACAGAATTAAAATGCATGGTTTCAGAGTTTCAAGGCCAATGCCTTAACCATTACACCAAACAGGCTTTTTGTTAGTGGAATGACAATCCCTAGCATTGTTTCCATTGCTGCTAGCAATCTCAATCTAACCAAAATTGCCAGTGGAGTTGGCAGGAGGATGGAAGGACTCCTCTTTTTGCATCTTTCCCAGGTAATTTACTATGTCATGCAGTGGTGGGTTTCAAAAATTGTTCGAACCTACTCTGTGGGTGTGGCTTCCTTTGTGGGAGTGGCTAGCTGCCCATGTGACCGGATGGGAGTGGCTTTCCGCCCATGTGACCGGATATGAAGATGCCGGCGACACTTGTCAGAACCACCTTAAATTACCTCACACACAGCACTGGCATGCATAAGAATGTGATGTAAACTTGTTTTTTAAAAGGCATCTTTGGTTTGCGTTAAAACAACTTCAACACACGCAATGTTCTGATTGGACCACAAACGCAGTAGTCATCCTTACCTTTCACAGAGGCACTGAGTTTTATAAATATGAGCATGATACTGTAGAATAATCATATCCAAGGACCAGTGGTGGGTTTCAAAAATTTTTGGAACCTCTTCTGTAGGTGTGGCCGGCTTTCCGGGTCCACTGGTGGAACCTCTCCTAACCGGTTCGGTAGATTTGACGAACCGGTTGTACCGAATAGATGTGAACTGGTAGGAACCCACCTCTGATGTCATGTAATGTGTAGCCTTTTAGTTAAGACCAAATTCTTCTTCCGAATGAATATCAAGCACATACATACATACAGTCTAGGGTGTCAAATACGTACACACAATGTCATAAAAGATAACAGTTTTTAGGTATAATTATAAAGGATCTGGTAAGCAATTATATTTAGAACTATTGCACTCCTAATATACATGGAACAGAATCCCATTTAATTCACTATGATTTCTGAGAAATCATATACTCGGATCATGTGTAAAAGAGCCCACAACTGCCATTGCATCTCTGCCACAAACATTACATTCGAACCATAATTTTAGGAACCTCATTTTCCACATGTGCAACATGGAAATAATATTATTGCTTTGCCGTTCATTAAAATATTATTAATAAAACAACAAGTATTCAGGATACCCATAATACAATATAAATTAAAGATATTATTTCCTATTAAGCCAAAAGTAATATTAGTTTGCAATTTCCCTCACTTATTTCTGGGTTTGAAAAAGGCCCCAGACACTTTAGTTTCTTTTTACAAAAGTACCGATGGCTTTAAAATCAGTCATCTACAAATTTTTCAGTCAATTGACAATCTTGCTGTGTTGGGACCGACCCAGTGGGAAAAGGTTTTACGCGATTTCAGTGCTAATAAGTTATCACCCATTTCAAGGCTTTTTACAATATCTTCCCCTCGGGAACCTCCACTGAATCTAAGTTTGCAAATTTCCCCCCCTCCTATTTCTTTCCTCTAGCTTCCCATTCCTTCCTTCTTTTGTTCCTCCGTGGAGGAATCTGAAAGACTCCTTTTATTACAGTAGACAGTAATATGAAGAGAGACTCTTTCTTTTCTGTCTGCAGATGGGTCCCTTGTTCAATTCAAGTTCTGTTCACTGCTGGAGAATAACAATGAATGGGGACAGTGCAGGGAGGGGGGGGTGAAAGAGCATTGCTCTGTATTAAGAGACATCACCATGTCTGTGTCCAAAATTACTCCACTTGTTTCATTGAAAGTAGGGAAAGAGGGCTGATTATGAGAAGCATACTAATATTGTTGCAGCTGGTGCCGTTAACAAGCCTTATCTATGATTTCAGGCTCATTTGAACCAAAATACAGGCTCTCCTGACTAGGAAGTTCATTGTTTCTCCATTGCCCACTTGGGCAGTTGTTCTTCAGTCCTAAATGTACTCCAGTTGTGGGAGCATGTAATCAGATGAAAATCCCTTTAAATGGTCGGGTGAGAAATCAGAGCAGAAGCAACTCTAGAGATCTCAGGGCAGCGGTGGGATTCAGCCGGTTCGCACCTATTCGGGAGAACCGGTTGGTAACTTTCTAAGCAGTTCGGAGAACCGGTTTTGGGAAGAAATCTTTTGTTTTTTCCCACTTTACAGGGCTAATCCTGTAAGGAAGGCAGGAAGGAAACATTCTGGTGTTGTTTCCAGCCTAATCTTTATTGCCCTGCTTACAGAAACTGCCTCTCCAGTTAACCCTTATTACCATTGTAACAACTAAGGCGAAGTGCCCATCAACCTGAGTGACATTGACTTGGCCACGCCCACATGATCACATGACCACTGACCCCCACCTACCCAGCTGGTCATTAGGGCAGAGAACTGGTTGGTAAATTATTTGAATCCCACCACTGTCTCAGGGCGAGTGTACATGTCTATAGTGGAACCCCTGAGATTGTGAGGCTCACTAATTCTCATATGGCAGGTCGCCTCATTCCACCGGGGTGAAAGGATGCCCTGTTTTCTGATGGGAAGAGAGCATTTGGCAGGAATGGAGAAAGCCACATTACCTCACACCTCTTTATAGCTCTCTAGCCTTGTCCTCCTTTTAACAGGTGATGTGTACCTCAAATTTGCAGGCCATAAAAGATACCCAGATGAATCCCATAGGATTTCTAGGGGAAGGCGTGGCCCAAGCATTTTATTGCTGAGGCAAAAACAAAATGGTCCTCTGCCACCAGTCAACTTACAAATGTTCATTGGCAGTTGTATCTTTATTAATATTCTCCATCTCTTCTGAAGCAGCAAGCTTATTCATGGGAACCAAGGCAGATTTTTATGGCGTGCCCAATTGCCTCTTCAAAAGAAAGAAAACCCTTCTCCCTTTATGAAGCTTGAACCTGCTACTCCAAGCTTAAGCCACACCAGGGGTGGGTTCCTGCCAGTTCTAACCTCTTCTATAGAAGAGGTTCCACAAATCTACAGTGCCGTTTAGAACCGGTTCCAGCTCCCTCCCCCCGCCCATCCACACATCATCAAGATGAAGAGCGAGAGGAGGAATTCTGGGAGTTGAAGTCCACAAGTCTTAAAGCTGTCAAGTTTGAACACCCCTGGGTTTTTTTTCTAAAGGGTGAGGGGTGCAAGGATCTTGTAACTTGACAGCTTTAAGACTTGCGTGCTTCAATGCCAGAATTCCTGAGCCAACATGACTGGAGGAGGAATTCTGGGAGTTGAAGTCCACAAGTCTTAAAGCTGTCAAGTTTGAACACACATGGGGTTTTTCCCCCTAAAGGGTTAGGGGTGCAAGGGTCTTGTAACTTGACAGCTTTAAGACTTGCGTGCTTCAAATGCCAGAGTTTCTGAGCCAACATTTTGGTTGCTAAGCAAGACCGTTGTTAAGTGAGCTTCACCACATTTTACAAGTTGGCCACACCCACTCAGTCACATGGCCAGCAAGCCACTCCCACAAAGCAGGCCACACCTACAGAAGAGGTTCTAAAAAGTTTTGAAACCCACCACTGGGCCACATGCTAGGAAACAACAATGGCTCCAATTGTCCTCCTTGGATCTCTACTAGGTAATGAGTTTCTGACTGTCTGTGCCCAAACTCATCCCTAATGCAGGGATGAATGAAAGTAGACACCAATGATTGCCATTTTTTACTCATCTCACTCATCCAATTGAAATAGTTATCCTTATTATGAACTTACCATATGGAAGATGATCAATTTATCATTTCCAACTATTTGCAAAAGTGTCTAAATATGAATATGAGAAGGACAAGCCCTTCTGAAGGTAACAGAAAGTGTAACAATAACAGAATTGGAAGGGACTTTGGAGATCTTCTAGTCCAACCCCCGTTTCAGCAGGAGACCTTATACTATTGTGAACAAATAATATTGTATTGTTATCAATAGTATTGTTATCCAAGCTCTCGACAATCTCTTGGTGCTCCATTGTCAAGAGACCCCTTTATCTACCAAATATTCTTCGGCATTAGAAGAAGGGAATGAAACTCCTCAGGAGATATATTAGGTAACCACTCATCTGATTCTTAAAATATTCAGTATCTCTGTTTCACCAGGCTTTTGTTAATTTAATAGTTGTATTTGTTTGCTTTTAATTTTACAATATATTTTTGATTGTTTTAACTTTGAGTGAAAAGTGGGATATAAACTAAACCATGGGGGCAGGGAGAGAGGCTGAAACAATTGTGGTAGCTTGAAAAACTGGTAGGTGATCATGGAAATAATATTGGCTGCGTAGACAGCTGCTCACCTGGGAGCACTACTTCACATAAACAGCTCTTTGTGATGAGCACTTTGCGACCACAAACTGATTAGCAGCTGTGGGAACTATTAGGAAGTTTACACAAAGGAGGTCATCAGGGGCAAATTGCTATCACTTTATTATCAATGTAAAAATGATTCCTCCACAGAGAGCTCTTCCATTCGCCTATCCTGGAGCTTGGAAGAAATCCTTCTCCACAACCTGTCCTTAATAATGTGGTGATGCTGTGCTGCTGTCTCTATAGCTCATCCATGCAATCCTGAAAGATAATTAATTAGTGGTTAAAATGTGCACATTGCCAACCGTATAGAAAATGTAGAGTCAACCACACCTGTCAAAATGTTGCTTGCAAGACTAGAGTTCTCCATCCATTTTTTATCTCCCCCTCCCCAAAAAGGCTGTTGACTATCAACCAAATAAACACTACACGGTAGTAAAGAAGTCATCTCTCTTAACTGCCAGTTAGAGGTCACTTACATACTTACAAACAAGTACATACTGATGTGCTTAATTGTTCTGAGCGTCCATATTCAAGAGGGGTATTTTGATGTCTAAGATAGAGATGTTCCACTGTGCAATGTCATCATTGAAGTTGCCAATTGTTTGACCATTCAGATACATAATCTAGGTCATTTTGTAGGGTAGTAGAATTGCCTGTGGTATTAAATAGTTTCACATCATTGGCAAAGAGGACGCAGCTGCTTATAATATGATCACAAAGCTTGTTTATGTACAGTAGAAAGAGTATTGGTCTTAGAACACTGCGTTGGGGAGCACCACTGTTAACTGGTGCAGGGTTAGATGTAGTGTTTCCAATTTTGACAACTTGTTGCCTGTTTGATAGGAATGCAGCTATCCACTTGTGCAAAGATCCAGAAATGCTGTAAGAACTTAGTTTTAACAGAAGTTTATCATGTATCACTGAATCAAAGGCTTTGCAGAAGTCTATGTAGATTGCATCTATTGCTTTACCCTGGTCGAGTTGAGAGGTCCAAATGTTTTTGCAGTGTATGAGTTGCAGATTACAGGACAATTTTTCCTAAAACCAAATTGCTTATTAGAGAGTAGGTTGTTTGTCTCTGAGTATATATAGTTTAGTTTATCCAAAAGTGAATTGTTGGCAAAATATGGGAGCTTCTACCACTTGCCATATCATGAGAGGACATGCATATGTCTCAGCTCTTGAAAACTTTGCTCATTTTCTTTAACTGCCAATTATATGGCCTTTTAAGATTAGATACTTAGCATACTGTTGTGGCCCAGCAGGAGCCATTGGAGCTGCCACCAGACTCCAACAGCGACGGGCCCTATGAGTCGGCTCTGGAGGATGTGGAGGACCCTGAACAGAGTTCCGACTCCAAGCAGGGCACAGAGAGGCTGGTTGGCCACCAGGTGGTGCCTGAGCCTTGGACCAGTGGGGAGGAGACAAGGGAGAGTGATCCGGACACCAGCAGTGAGTTGTTCCTGGATGCCCAGCACTGAAAAGTTAATAGGCTTCAGGAACAGTTGCGCAAGTACAGGAGGTAATTGCACTCAGCTCATGGTCATCAGGCTCCTCTCCAGACTATAAAAAGACTACTTGTGCACACGCCCCTCTTGCAGAAGTCAACACATTGACTAAAAGTTGGAGAACTTTTGTAACTAGCTTGGCAGGCTGGATTGCTGCCAAGGTTTGTCTGAGTTGCTGCCAAGGTCCTTATCTGTTTGTTATGCTTGGCTTTCAGCCACCGAGGTTTTGGTTTCTTGCTAATAAAGTACATTCCAGTTAAGCTTGTTTCGGCATTCGTTACTGGACGGAGGAGGGGGTCACAACAACATACCTATTGGAAACAATAGCCACTGGGATCTGAATCATAGATTGTATTATTTCCTCTTGGGCTCTAATAGCAATAGCAGTTAGACTTATATACCGCTTCATAGGGCTTTCAGCCCTCTCTAAGCAGTTTACAGAGTCAGCATATTGCCCCCAACAACAATATGGGGCCTCATTTTACCCACTTCGGAAGGATGGAAGGCTGAGTCAACCCTGAGCCCGTGAGATTTGAACAGCTGAACTGCAGAACTGCAGTCAGCTGAAGTAGCCTGCAGTGCTGCATTTAACCATTGTGCCACCTCAGCTCTATATCATAATGTCTATATTGTAAGCAGAACTGAGATGAGAACAAGGATCACACAACTGAAAACCTACGTCAGCCAACTCAAACAAAACAACAATGTAATGGAAAAGGAATGGTGGAAAATGAGAGGAACAGACATTACCCCAATGATATTCTATGGACTTCCCAAGATACACAAAATAGGAGACCTCCTCAGACCTATTATGACACTACAAGACACCCCTATGTATAAGTTGGCTAAATGGCTGTCTCTTTGTATGATTACATATGTATTTTATTACTCTATTTTCTTTTATCTGTTTTATTCCAGAATCAGATCATGTATTGTATTTTTATTTTTATTTTAGTGATATGGTCATAAGACTAATCAGTTAAATATTCTATTTCATTCATCCAAAAATGAAGGAGACAAAAAAAGTAGATATATATAGATATAAGAAAAATTAAGGCGCCAAGGCTATCCCCAAAGTGTCAGATATTATAACTCAGGCTACAGAAGCGTAAAAGCAAAGCCCTTTCAATTATAGAGTATGCATTTTGCCTGGGAATGCTGGTTAATTTCAGAGCTTCTGCATCATTTCTTCAAAATAATTGCTGACCTGTCTATTAGGCAACTCACTGACCTATTGACCATTGGATTTTTATTCTAATCTCCTGGCTGCCCTCAAGTGGTCATGAAGATTGGTGTGGCTAAAGTGCTGCCACTAGAGAAGACTGGACGTGTCCAAATTAGATATCTTCTTCCATCTTCCCAGAGGAAAAATAGTTATTTCTTTATAATTTCACAATGATTTCTAGACTTTCCAACCATTTTTTTTTTTGAGTAAACAAAGTTGACAAAGAAATCAAACACATGAATAAATAACCCTTCTTGGTACAGCAAATCATTTCAAATATTTTTTTTAAGGTGAGAAATATTTATAAAGCTCCAATTTTAATTAAGACCACCTCTTTCCAAATAGAAGTTTTAGCAGTACAGATTGTACATTAAAAATATTTTTAGCATATTAACTACTCAAAAAGCTGGATACCAGTCTGAATTGACTTTGCCTTTGCCTTTCAGATTAAAGCACAAATGCAGGAGTAGAGCTGCAGAGGAAAATATGCTATTCCTCGATTTAAAAAAAAGGCAGCTGGAAGGAGGGGGTTATTTTGGTTTATTTAAAAAAAAAGTAAAGCCGTATCAATAGTGACACAATTTAAGGAACCAGTTTATTTTTCCATCCCTACACTCTAAGGAAATTGAGGGGGGTTAAGTCACTAAGCATTATATGCTTCTCGAGACTTGCTATTTTAAATTATGGCTTAATAGAAATATATATATGGCCTTCGTGTCCCAGAAAACTCTTAGCAAGTTCTAAAAAACAGTTTTTCTTCTATCACCAATTATAGCAACCAGATATTTGTTGGTGGTTTCCCCCATGCTGAATGAACTCCGGCACTGTAGCTACTATCTTAATTTTCAAATCCAACTTGGATAGTATAAGAGAAAATGGTGGGTAGATTGCTAAGTCCTCGACCTGCAACCGGTCCTAAAGTCCTCGACTTACGACCGGCTGCAGGTCCTCGACTTATGACTGACAGCCGGCAACAGCCAAGCCACGCCTGATTGGCTAAAGCGCGGCTGGCTGAGCGTGGGCTGCCAGGAGCACTCCCATTGGTCGCCCTGCTTGACAGCTCTGTATAACTAGCTGTCAAGCAGGGCGGGGTGCTGAATTCCTGCTTGTAAATAGTTCTTGCTCTGTTGCAATCAACTGCTGTTCTAACTTACCTCAGACGCCTCACGTCTCATCCATCCTTCGACCCTATTATCATTGGCCGGTAGTCTGTAAACTGTGTAATTGAGTTTCTTGAAAGCAAAGATGGTATTCAGCAGGTTCTGACCAGTTCTGGAGAACCGGTAGCAGAATTTTTGAGTAGTTCGGAGAACTGGTAAATACCACCTCTGGCTGGCCCCGCCCCCATCTATTCTCTGCCTCCCGAGTCCCAGCTGATCAGGAGGGAATGGGGATTTTGCAGTAACCTTTCCCTGGAGTGGGGGAGGCATGGAGACTTCACAGTATCCTTCCCCTGCCATGCCCTCCAAGCCATGCCACACCCACCAAATCACGCCCACAGAAGCGGTAGTAAAAATGTTTGAATCTCACCACTGATTGAAAGGTATAAGAAAAAGGATGGGCCAGATATGTGGAGATCTGGTTCCCCTTACTTGGCAAAAGATATTCCCAAACTGTATTTGCAAAGTACAAATCACCAGCAATCCCTTCCTCTAGTTAGCCAATGCACCTTTGTGGACTGTTTGCATAACATCTTAAGGATAGTGCCTAAATTTCCTAACATTTTTTCAGCCTTCCCAGATGAAGTTGGAAGGCTACCTTTTCCTTTTCCTCTTCCTGCCATTGTACAAAAGTAGAGGGAAGCTTACACATTGTCATCTCTTTTTGCTTCTTATTCAACTCACCAGGGTGGTTATGCCAGGAAGGGAGTAGGTAAAAATAACAATAAGATAAAGAACTGTGAGTTCCTTAAGAGGTATTTCATTTTCATTTTTTTCATTTTCCCTTTATTTGTATGCCGCCCTTTTCCCTGGGGGGACTCAGGGCGGCTCACAGTTCAAAAAAAAAAAGGGGGGGGAAGGACAAACAATTTCCAACATACAGACAATACAACATATTAAAAAACACAACGGCCACACAAATTCGAGTGGGGTTGGAATCCTAACCCCAGGCCAGCCGGGACAGCCAGATCTTTAGGGAGGCGCGGAAGGACTGGAGGGTGGTGAGGGTCTGAATCTCCACAGGGAGTTCATTTCAGAGGGTCGGAGCAGCCACCGAGAAGGCTCTCCTCCGGGTAGTTGCCAGTCTACACTGGCTAGATGATGGAATTCGGAGGAGGCCTAATCTATGCGATCGTATCGGTCTAGTGGAGGTAATTGGCAGTAGGCGGTCTCTCAAGGTAGAATTTATCTACAATGTTGTCCCAGATTTAAATGTATATTCATTCCCTGGTAAGTAACATGACTGACATAGGCAATAAGGAGTTAATTGTTTGGCAAGTTCGTCTAATCCAGTGGTGGGTTTCAAAATTTTTAGAACCTATTCTGTAGGTGTGGCCTGTTTTGTGGGAGTGGCTTGGTGGGCATGTGACCGGGTGGGCATGGCCAAGTTGGAAAATGTGGTGAAACTCACGTAACAATGCTCTTGCTTAGCAACCAAAATTTTGGGTTCAATTGTGGTCATAAGTTCTCTTTCTTTTTCTTTTTTCTCTCTCTCACTCTTTCTTTCCTTCCTTCCTTCCTTTTGTCTCTCTCCCCCTCTTTTTTCTTTCTTTCTTTCTTTCTTTCTTTCTTTCTTTCTTTCTTTCTTTCTTTCTTTCTTTCTTTCTTTCTTTCTCACTCCCACTTCCTTTTTCTTTTTATTTCTTTCTCTTTCTATCTTTGTCTCTCTCTTTTTTCTATCACTCTCCCTCCATTCCTTCCTTCCTTTCTTGTTTGTATCTCTTCCTTTCCTGTGTGTATCTCTCTTCCTTCCTTCCTTCCTTCCTTCCTTCCTTCCTTCCTTCCTTCCTTCCTTCCTTCCTTCCTTGGAACAGGTTCCAAAAGGTACCCTAAATTTCACGAACCGGTTCTGACATACCGGTGCAAACCGGGAGAAACCCACTCCTGGTCTAACCTTAAATAAGACCATGTTTATTTGGAGCTAACTGACTCTTCTATACTGGTTAAGTGGATTATTTGAAAAAGTTGAAGAGAGTTTGTATGACAAGCTTACCTCCTCCCCATTCTTGGCTTCTGTGGCTCAAATAAATATATTACACAAACGCGATAGGCTTTCGAGAATTAAAAAAACCTTTGAGATTTTGTCTAGCTTTATTTCAGAGTTATTCAAGACAAATAGAAACAAGGGTAAGAGGACAGGTGGAAATTTCAATAAATAAATGAATTTTAATTTTAATTTTTAATTTTTTTGCCCTTTTTAACTTTTATTATTATTGTAAACTGCCCAGAGTCGCTGTATTAATGTAATGGACAGCATAGAAATCCAATAAATGTTTTTTTTTTAAAGTTGTTGTAATCCACTACTGGTGAATTGTAGATAGTGAGTCATAAAACCAAAATATAATATAATTCTGCTATAATGCATATTACAAAATAGATGAAGCTTCCCAAGTCTTGTTGGGATTCAAAATTTATTATAGTGAAATTTATGGAAGATTTATTATTAGTAATGGCATATAAAAAGCTTTCAAACTTGTGCATGGTTAAGAACTTTGACCAGGTTTATTCATGAATTTTTAAGGTTCTAGAAAATGCTGGACATATTATTAAATTAAGGATATTGATTTTTGTCATGCATTTTACTTACTGAAGTCTGCCACATTCAGCATTCACACACATACACAAATACACAACAAGTTCAACTAATACCTTCTGCCTCAATGATTTGAAATATGTGTGCCACAGGTTGGCCTACATACTTTAGCCTAATTAATATAAACGGAGTGTCTTTTCCCTTCAGAGACTGGACAAATAATTGATCCATACTTAATCTGCACTAGAAATTAATTTCCGTGCATCTTCTAAAATGGTCCCTGAGTTCCCTCTACAAATCATTTTAAAGGATTGCTTCTATTTCTGGAGCAGCATCCATAATAGTAAACGTCCATTGTTTTGTTTGAAATTATTCTGCAGATGATTATTATTATTTTTAAAAAGGTTTCCAAGGAGACAAGGATAAACTTTGCACGAATGACAAATGTCAGATTCCGTCTGACTTTTCCTAGAGCCCTTTTATGCCACATTGGCTCATACTGAGAATTAGTAGACAATCCATCATAATTCCAGCTCCAATGCAAAGTGAAATAGATTGTAAGAGGAATCTTCTATTGCTAATGAAAGAATGACCATTTGAAAAGAAGCATATTAGAAGTTAAGTGGAAGGTTGCTGAATGTCAAAGATATGAAGTGTTTACAGAATCTATTATACATTTTGCACATCCCAGAGTTTCAGGAAAATAAATATCTGCCAGCATAATTAGCAGAAGGAGCTTCTGAAAAAATATTTGGGATATTGTGCAAATTAATTTTCAACTCTGAAGTGAGCTATTTGGGGGAGTCCCAATTGGATTGCAGTCACATTAAAATGCTGATTTAACTTGGTCGGAAGCACCAATATTAGACAACAGTAGTGTCTCCTGTTCTCCATTCTGACTGTCTGGAATACAGCAGATTTTATTTTTTCCTGGTGTGACCCATTCTCATTCCAAATATGTCCATTTACTTTCAAATGGAATCAGAACTAAATTTTGATGACCATGATTGTTGTTCAAACTTGTTTTTAAAAGTAATCATTTATCATATGAAAGTTTGCAGTTTGCTAAGTGGTTTTGGGCATGGCATTTCTAGATCAATCTTGCTGTTCTCCAGGCATGGAGAACTCTGATATCAGCAGTCATGTTGAATCTTCCTGGCAAAGCAGAAATGACAAAAGATAGTAGATGGACCGGGTCAACTTTGAGCTAGGACATAAAACAGTTGTTTGTGGGGGAGAACAATTCCTTCAATGAGAAAGTTATGAATCGAGGGAAGAAAAAGCTCAACTCTGACCTTGAAGGTCAGCTATGTTGTCACATGAATTGACAAGCTATGGGGAGGCATATTTATTTTTATTTATTCAATTTCTACAGCCACCTATCTCAACCAAGTGGCTTACAATTAAAAAAATCAAAAACAATCAAATGGTAAAATAATAACCAAAAAATAATAATTGCGTACAGCAGCCAAGATAATTAACCAACTAGCCAACTGAGCCCAAGGCCTGGGTACACCACCAAATTTCTAGAGCCTTACAAAAGGCCAACAAGGTTGTAGCCATTCTAATCTTTGAGACGGGAATATTCCATAAGGCATGGGCTAACTTTGAGATGTAGAGACAGAACTCCTATTAGTTCAGTCTGGTATATAGGAGTTGGGGATTAATATCCTGGGAGACTCGAGTTCTGCAGTTGCTGGATGACATGCTGCCAGTTTAACCCAACATTGGAAAGAAAGATAAGGAGGGGGGGAAAGGAGAGAAGAGAAGGATAAGACACAAAATGAAATGGTTGGACCAGTGGTGGGATTCAGCCGGTTCGCACCTATTCGGGAGAACCGGTTGGTAACTTTCCAGGCAGTTCGGAGAACCGATTGTTGGAAGAAATCTCCTTTTGTTTTTCCCCACTTTACAGGGCTAATCCTGTAAGGAAGGCAGGAAGGAAACATTCTGGTGTTGTTTCTAGCCTCATCTTTGTTGACCTGCTTACAGAAACTGTCTCTCCGGTTAACCCTGATTACATTGTAACAGCTAAGGCGAAGCGCCCAACGACCTGAGTGATGTTGAGTTGGCCACACCCACCCAGTCACGTGACCACTGAGCCCTGCCAACCCAGCTGGCCATTAGGGCAGAGAACCGGTTGTTAAATTATTTGAATCCCACCACTGGGCTGGACAGACAAATTGAAAAGTGAAGTCATGTGACCGTGCAGACTAGTTGTTGGTTGGGAAAGGAGAAGGCATCTGGGTACTTGAGAGACCGCCTACTGCCAATTACCTCCACTAGACCGATAAGATCGCATAGATTAGGCCTCCTCCGAATTCCATCAGCCAGCCAGTGTAGACTGGCAACTACCCGGAGGAGAGCCTTCTCGGTGGCTGCTCCGACCCTCTGGAACGAACTCCCCATGGAGATCCGGACCCTCACCACCCTCCAGACCTTCTGCGCCGCACTTAAAATCTGGCTATCCCGGCTGGCCTGAGGTTAAAGACTCTAACCCCTACTCGAATTGTATGACTGTTGAGTTCTTAAATGGTGTAGTGCTTTTATGTTGTAAATTGTTTGTCCTCCCCCCCCCTTTTGAACTGTGAGCCGCCCTGAGTCCCCCCAGGGAAAAGGGCGGCATACAAATAAAGTGAAACTAAACTAACTAAACTAAGGCAGATCTTTAGTAGCTTCCCTGGAAGAAAGGAAGTGAAGACTGAAAAGACATCTTCACCCAAGCCCAAGATATGAAGAAAGGAGCTGGTTGGCTGCAGACGGCATCTTCATGCAACATCCAAGACAGGGAGAAGGAGAACATCAATGGTTGGCGAAGCCCTGTTCTCCTGGAAGGACTGGGCAGAAGACCCTAAGAGAGGTTTTCCCCCAGTGGAGGAAAAGTATTATGGTTGAGCAGATTCAGGAGAAAATCAAGCTGTACTGAGCACACTATAGTAAATATATCCTACCCTATACCTTTATTTTCACTTTCTCTTGATAAGCAGGGGAAGGAGGAAGATTGAGGGGGGGAGGAAGCAAAGCAGTTAGCAGCTAGAAGAAATAGACTCTGGAAGAGAGATTTAGGAGTAAAGCTGACACGGGTTGTGTGCTATCTAATTAAAAAAAAACATAAAATTCTCTATTGTCTTGCTTCTTTGTATCAATTGCTATCCTAAAAAACATAAATATACCTTTAGTAGAAAGAGAAGGAGAGAAGGTAGGATGGAGAAGAAAAAGGGTAGGAGTAGGGAAGAGGTAAGGGAAGGAAGAAGGGGACGGAGATGAGGAAGGAAGGAAGTAGAGAAGGAAGGGAGAAAAGAAAAGAAAGAGAAAACGAGGTGGTGTCTTAGCAGGTGCGAAGGATGGTAAACAAAGCATTTTAAACTATACCTTATAACCTTTCAAATGGAATAATAATAATATAAGAATGGCAAAGAAAAAGAATAATTATGTGAATGTATATCTATAATCTGTATGTAAGAGAACAAATGATAGTAAAAATATATAGCATAATATAGGTAAATAATATCTGGTCATAAGTAGCTAAATTTAAATAAATAAAGAAATGTACATACAAATGGATAATGAATAAGGAGATTATGAATGCAAAATAGAAATGTATAGTAGGAAAAACACTAACTGCAAAGAAACCGATTCGGAACTGCGGTATGATATACAATGGAACTTATTGTTCCTATGTTGTTTTTAAGTTATGTGTTTGCTTTTGTTGATGTGCTTATGTGTTTAAAATAATAAAATAAATAAATAAATAAAACATACCTTCAGTTTTGAACTAACCTGGTCTCACTGTGTTCATCAGAACCAGTGAAATGTAAAAAGCGGCACCATCATTATCTTCAGTTTCTGATTTTTAAAATTTCAGGGTAAAATGTTTCTGTTTGATTTTTTGAAAATCCACATGAGATCTCCCGGTGTATTTGTAGATTTTTTTTACAAGCCCCTGTAGCAATTCTAAATGGGAGACTTAATCACTTCTGGCAAAGCTGATGCCCAGCGGATGTTCCCTGTGGAATGAGAGCTCTCTCTGTAGTGTACAGATAGTAATAGCTCCTTGTCAACTTGCCATTCTTGTAGACCGATAACTATCCTTCCCCAGCAAAAGCACCGCTAACAAGCCCCACTGCCTGAAGCTTATTGAAGTGGTGTTGTGCAAATACTCTGTGGAGACAAAGAGGCCTCATTTGGATCTTTTAAGTTTAAAAAACTCACTAAGAGGGAATTGGAATCTTGCTAATAATTTGTTTCTTCCACCACTGTACGCACCATGCAAATTAACAACAATGGCAATTGAGGAAGTCCCTCCTTCCCTTTTGACTACACACCGCCCGTCCCTACTGCCCTCAGTATGAAGTCCCTTCCTTCCTCTTGAGCTCCCACTAGTGAATTGCATGAGTCTCGTTCTTAATTAACTGTGCCTGTGCAAGCTCTGTTAGGTATTAAATGTTTGTCACATTCAAATTAAAAAAAGCCCATCTTGGTAGGGTATGTTTTTCTAAGTCATTACAGACTGATGTAATGAATTTGCAGTTTTCTCTCCTGCTTTTTCTTTCTCCAGCCCCACCACCACCCAAACTCTTCTGCTTCTTAGAAAAGAGAGGTTCAGCTGCCAGGCCGAAACTAAACAGGGGGAGGGAAATGGTAGTGTTTGTCTCCCTGCACTCTAGTCACAAAGATAACATACATTAATTTTTTCCCACTTATCTCATACTCCCCTGTAGCCACTGCAACTGACTGCCTGTGAAATGGCCATAATCGCTAGCAAAGTGGCATGAGGGAAGTCGTGTCATAAGGTCAGCTGGTGAGCAATTGCCTTGTTCTGGAGAAAAGGACTCTGGAGGCTGAACCCTCAAGCAGCAGCTATGCTAAAGAATAGCTCTGCCCTGTGTACTAGATGCTGCTGGCCATCCAAAGAACCTGATGGGAATCGTGACCCATCAAAACCATGCTCGACTAAGCCGCGCCCGATTAAACCGCGTCGCTGACGTCATCAACAGGGCGACAACAGCCAGCGCGGAGAAAGAAGGGCGCTTTAAATAGCGCTTTGAAAGCAAGCCAATTCAACTTAAGGTAAGGGTTAGGTTTAGGGTTAGCTTTAGGGTTAGGTTTAGGGTTAGGTTAAGGGTTAGGGTTAGGTTAAGGGTTAGGTTAAGGGTTAGGGTTAGGTTTAGGGTTAGGTTAAGGGTTAGGTTTAGGGTTAGGTTTAGGATTAGGGTTAGGTTAAGGGTTAGGTTTAGGTTTAGGGGATAATTTTAGGTTTAGGGTTTACAGCGTGCTTCTATCTCCACGCTGTTGTCGCCCTGTTGATGAGGTCAGCGACGCGGTTTAGTTGGCCGCAGTTTAGTCGAGCGCGGTTTTGTGGTGGAACCGATGGGAATACCCCCGTTATCAAGGAATCTTGAACTGTTTTAATAAGTTGAAGAGTTTGCAAATGGCCAGTGGGAATATCCCAGGGGTGGGCTTCAAAAGTTCCAGCAATGGGCTCACTGCCCCATTGCTGGGTGGGCATGCCCATGGTGGGCATGGTCTAGTCAACCTCCTGCACCATGGCGGGGGGTGAATTTTTTGCCCTCCCCAGGCTCCAGAAGCTTTCCTCGAACATCTGGGAGGGCAAAAACTGCTTTCCCCAGGCTCTGGAGTCCCTCCGGAGGCCAGAAACAGGCCTGTATTTTGCTCTCCCTGAGCCTCCGTGCGGGCTCTTGGGAGAGCCGGGTTAGGGGGAGTGGGTGGGCGGCAATGGTGGGATTCAGCCGGTTCGCACCTATTTGGGGGAACCGGTTGTTAACTTTCTAAGCAATTCGGAGAACTGGTTGTTGGAAGAAATCTCATTTTGTTTTTTCCCACTTTACAGAGCTAATCCTGTAAGGAAGGCAGGAAGGAAACATTCTGGTGTTGTTTCTAGCCTAATCTTTATTGCCCTGCTTACAGAAACTGCCTCTCTGGTTAACCCTTATTACATTGTAACAGCTAAGGTGCAGTGTCCATCGACCTGAGTGACATTGAGTTGGCCACGCCCACACGGTTACATTACCACCGAGCCACAACTACCCATTAGGGCACAGAACCAGTTGTTAAATTATTTGAATCCCACCACTGGTGGGCGGAGCCAGCCAGGGATGGCACTTGGAGGTTCGCCGAACCGGGCAGAATCTTAGGTAGAGGATCGCCGAACCTTTGCGAACCCCCAGCAGTCCACCCTTGGAATATCCTTGAGAGATAGGAAGCAAAAGAGCCATAGCCATGGTAATGGTGTGATAAGAAACATCTCAGGTGACAGAAAAAAATTGAGGTGGTTGAAGCATCTCAGAAGGACCCCCTTTAGTCCCTAGAAAGTAAAAGCGGGGGAGGGGAGGAGAGCTTCCAGGCAGGCAGGCTTGTGTTACTGCAGCCTTACCATAAGGATAGTCATGGTATTAGTTTCTTGTCTGAACTACCTAAAGGACTTGAAAGGGTTGGAAAAGACCAGAGGTGGGTTCCTACCAGTTTGCACCTATTCGGTAGAACCAGTTCATCAAATCTACCGAACCGGTTAGAAGAGGTTCCACCAGTGGACCCGGAAAGCAGGCCACACCTACAGAAGAGGTTCCAAAATTTTTTGAAACCCACCACTGGTCCTTGGATATGATTATTCTACACTATCATGCTCATATTTATAAAACTCAGTGCCTCTGTGAAAGGTGAGCATGACTACTGCGTTTGTGGTGCAATCAGAACATTGCGTGTGTTGAAGTTGTTTTAATGCAAACCAAAGATGCCTTTTAAAAAACAAGTTTACATTATATTCTTATGCATGCCAGTGCTATGTGTGAGGTAATTTAAGGTGGTTCTGACAAGTGTCGTCGACATCTTCATATCTGGTCACATGGGCGGCAAGCCACTCCCACAAAGGAGGCCACACCCACAGAGTAGGTTCGAACGATTTTTGAAACCCACCACTGGAAAAGACACAGAAAAAAGAACAGGTAACCATAAAGCATGTTGAGCCTCCTTTCCCCTCCTAAAGGGCTGTGCTAATTTTAATAATTCGTTTCCTAACTCGCTAATTTTAATAATTCGTTTCCTTAAAGGAACAGCATCTTCTCTACCCCCTTGAACCTGAGAGTAAAATAGAGAGAGAAGTGTCTTAATAAGTCACAGAGGTGCTGTCATCTATTGGTCATCTGGAATTTTTTCAATCTTGCCTTGCAGGTTATTTCTTAGCGTGGCACGACAAAACCGCACTCGACTACAGCGCGCCCGATTAAACCGCGTCGCTGATGTCATCAACAGGGCGACAACAACGAGCGCGGAGAAAGAAGGGTGCTTTAAATAGCGCTTTGAAAGCAAGCCGATTCAAGTTAGGGTAAGGGTTAGGTTTAGGGTTAGGTTTAGGGTTAGGTTTAGGGTTAGGTTAAGGGTTAGGGTTAGGTTTAGGGTTAGGTTAAGGGTTAGGGTTAGGTTTAGGGTTAGGTTAAGGGTTAGGATTAGGTTTAGTGTTAGGTTAAGGGTTAGGTTTAGGGTTAGGTTTAGGGTTAGGTTAAGGTAGGTTTAGGGTTAGGTTTAGGGTTAGGTTAAGGGTTAGGTTTAGGGTTAGGTTTAGGGTTAGGGTTAGGTTTAGGTTTAGGGTTAGGGTTAGGGTTAGGGTTAGGGTTAGGGTTAGGGTTAGGGTTAGGGTTAGGGTTAGGGTTAGGGTTAGGTTAAGGGTTAGGGTTAGGTTTAGGGTTAGGTTAAGGGTTAGGGTTAGGTTTAGGGTTAGGTTAAGGGTTAGGATTAGGTTTAGCGTTAGGTTAAGGGTTAGGTTTAGGGTTAGGTTTAGGGTTAAGTTAAGGGTTAGGTTTAGGGTTAGGATTAGGATTAGGATTAGGTTTAGGGGGGTTAGGTTTAGGTTTAGGGGTTAATTTTAGTTTTAGCGTTTACAGCGTGCTTTTTTCTCCACGGTGTTGTCGCACTGTGATGATGTCAGCTATGCAGTTTCGTCGAGCGCCCTTTAGTCGAACGCGTTTTTGTGGTGGAACCATTTCTTAGTTCAATTGTGCTTCAAATTCCATTGTTGAGGAACTTCAAGGCGACTTTGCTATTATGCTCCTGTTCTTCTTGTGGCTTTTCTGTGAGTATTTGGTTGGCTGCAGGACAGATGGAATGCTAGGCTTTGGTCTCATCTAGCACAACTTTTAATATATTCTGATAGTCTGAAGAGCCCGAGCCATGACAATGCCAAACATTGTGCTCTATAACAAAAAAAAAGAAAAGAAAAAAAAAAGGAATCAGATAGGAGTATTTCTAGTTTTCTAATTTTCTTTTCTATCCCCTGGCATAATAAAGCCATAATTCTTCATATGTAAAATTAAATCAGTTTATTAATTAATTAAATTATTCATTCTTGCATAGCACTTATCTTTGGATTGCAGTAATCTTTGTAAGATAATATCGCAAATTTTGTGAACATCAGACCCAAATGGAATATTAATTGAATAAGCCTCATACTGTATTTTCAATTTAGTGGAGTTGGTAATTATCCATTTTTGAATATTTTCTGAAAAAAGCCCAGGCAAAAAAGAAGCTTTGGTTGAATTAAGCTCATTTTAAGATTATATGAGATATACTTACTTTTTAAAAAAAATATTTGCTAGTGATTTGGCAATACAGGCTATTCGGGATCATTATGTCAGAGTTTTTAAAGAAAGATAACTAATATCCAGCTTAACAGTAATCTTTAATACTTTGTAAGGAGTTTAGGTATAAGAAAAACTGCTCAGAATCCAATGGAGTCAGCAAACATAACAAAATTAATGAAGGGAAGGGAAAATATATTCCAGTAGTGATAACAATTCAAGAACTTTAGAGGAGGCAGATACTTCTCAGCCAAATTTAACAGACTTTGCTTGAAAATATTGCCATATTGTAATTACTCTGGACTTAAACCATATATTTGTGCTCAGAAAAGGAACACAGTTCATTAGGAGTATCGTGGGAAATTGGTTATATGCTAACCCATAATCAGGCATCCAGTGGTGGGTTTCAAACATTTTTTTGAACCTACTCTGTGGGTGTGACCTCCTTTGTGGGAGTGGCTTGCTGGCCATGTGACCTGGTGGGAGTGGCTTGCCGGCCATGTGTTCTCTCTCTCTCTCTCTCTCTCCTTCCTTTTGTCTCTCTGTCTCTTTTTCCTTTTTTTCTTTCATCTCTCTCTCACTTTTTCTTTCCTTTTTTCTTTTTTTATTTCTTTCCTTCTTCCTTTCTTTCTCTTTCTCTTTCTCTCTCTGTGTGAGGCTGTGTGTGTGTGTGTGTGTGTGTGTGTGTGTGTGTGTGTGTGTGTCTGTCTGTCTGTCTGTCTGTCTGTCTGTCAGTGATGGGTTTCAAAAAGTTTTGGAACCTCTTCTGTAGGTGTGGCCTGCTTTCCAGGTCCACTGGTGGAACCTCTTCTAACCGGTAGATTTGACGAACCGGTTCTACCGAACAGGTGCGAACCGGTAGGAACCCATCTCTGCAGGCATTCCAAATAATGAACTCACATATGTTGGATATAGAATAGCAATAGCAATAGCAGTTAGACTTATATACCGCTTCATAGGGCTTTCAGCCCTCTCTAAGTGGTTTACAGAGTCAGCATATTGCCCCCACCAACAACAATCTGGGTCCTCATTTTACCCACCTCGGAAGGATGGAAAGCTGAGTCAACCCTGAGCCGGTGAGATTTGAACAGCCAAACTGCAGTCAGCTGAAGTAGCCTGCAGTGCTGCATTTAACCACTGCGCCACCTCGGCTCTTTCTCTTAATGACAAAGGAGTTCTGGTTCCCCTAAATACCTACTTTTAAGCAGCTCTGCCCCTATGTAGAAACCAGTGACAAACCTGACGAATTTTCTCAGTTGGGCTCACTGTGAGACTCTGTGAGCCAAACGATGCTATAGAAGGGAAATTCCGAAGAGTTCCTTACAATGATTGATGGTGCCCTTTTGTATTGAATGTAATGGAGTCCCTAAGACATGTTTTATTTTGCTAGTCTCTCTTCCTTTTCTTTTAGTTGGACAACAAAAATAAAACAACCGTGGCTTTCTTTCTGTTTCTATTTCTTTTATATTTGTGGGTCTATGCTGTAATCGGAATGAATGAATGGACATGAGCATGAACATGAATGAGCATATGTGCTTACTTTCCATCCATTAACTGGCACTCTATCAAGGCAATGGAGGAATTCGTGAATTTTACACAATGGCATCTCCTTCCCTCCCTCCCGTCTTCATTTTACTTCATTCAATTTAGCAACATAATTGCTAGCTCTACTCTTGAAATATAGCTAATGTCATAAACTGGTCCAAAACCCTGGCTATAAAAAAAAAGAACTTTTCTCTTAAGATATCAGCTCCAGAAGCCTAATCTGAAATAATCAGAACTACAGCCTATCCCAGTGATGGGCAACCTTTTTGGCGTGGTGTGTCAAAAATCGGCAAAAAATCGAGCATAACTCGCGTTGTGTGTCACTTTGACAAAAACATAATTTTGCGCAATTTATAGTTGCTGCTAATGGCGCTCACAGTTCCCGTTGGCACTCCGCTGTTCCCTGCTGTGGTGCGGTCGTAACCGACAGTCCCAGGAGTAGACTCTCTGTGCCGGCCTGACTGGAGAGAGGCGCGCACTGTTCCCGCGCTCCTCTCCTACGGGTCCTCCCTCGCCGCGCTGATGACGTGTGTGCGCACGGCACGCACGCCTTACCAGCAGCCCCTGCGCTCAGAAAGGGGCGGCGGCGATACAGTAAGTGAGTGTGGGCGGGGGAGAGCACACGTCCCGCCCCCCCGTTCCTCCAGCACAGATTCTTTCATCCTCGGCGGCCGTGCAGGAGCTGAGGATGAATCGCATGAAATCCTGTGCGTGTCACCCCAAATGGCTACGCGTGTCAGCACCGACACGCGTGTCATAGGTTCGCCATCACTGGCCTATCCCAAACTCAATGCTGAATGACCATGAAATTGCTTTATTTTATCGTACGGTCATCAAAATGAATATACTAACTGAGTTGGTGCTACTTATTTGATCTCATGTTTACTCCAAGCCAGTGACGTGCGGTCAGCTTTAACCCTGGTGAGGCACTTTTTAGACCTGTGGACTTCAACTCCCAGAATTCCACAGCCAGGCATGCTCAGTTCCGATTTAAAGTGACAGCATTTTTCCCCCTTGCAAAATAAGTTTTCCCATTCTTTTTCTTCTCCCTCCACCTCCTTCCTCCCTCTCTCCCTCCCTCCCCCTCTCTCAAACAGACACACGCACACAGAGAACTTCGATCCCTCTCTCATTCACTCACTCTCAAACACAAACACAGAAGTTGGATTGGATATATTTTCCAAAGGCTTGAATGCAGCTCCTCTGCCATACCCCCCCCTTCCCCTGCTGCCTTCCGATCAAACTTTTTGAATTCCTCCCCCCTCCCCACACACACCTTTTTCCAGCTGTTTCAGAGACGATTTCAACTTTGCTTCTCCCTGCCCTGCCCTGCCCTGCCCTGCCCTCTTGAAAAGCCAGAGCTCTGTCAGACTGAGCTAGTTGCTCCCAGAGAACTCTAAAAAGCCTCTAAAAATGCCCTCTACAGGAGGTGAGAGAATACGTGCCTCATTTGCATAAGGAATTCTTTGCTTGTTAACCCTTGCTTAACTCTTAAAAGGTGAAAAATTCCTTATGCAAAAGAGGCCCCTAGTTCTCTGGCCTCCTCCTAGTTAATACTGAGAGCAGACACCAAGCCACTGTGACTTGAAATCTGGTAGCAACTACCCTGGCTTTAATTATTTTTAAAAAATTATTTAAAATTCTTTCCTTCCCTGAGGAGACTGGTGAGGCCCCGCCTCCCTTGCCTCTAGTGACTGCACGTCCCTGCTCCAAGCCCATTTGGAGGTATTTAGGTCTATTTTGATTTTCAGTTTCTTGTTCTTTGGGAGATCATTTTCTTATTGTTTCATTATTGTTCTTGTTTCCTGCTACTTGTGCAATTTTCCTCATTGTATCACAACACTAATGAAGAAAAATCTGTGTACAATCAGTAAGATTATAGCACGTTGAAAATAAATGAGGGGCAAGAAAGAAAGCAAAAATAAAAAGTTCCAGCAATGGAAACAACATTGAAATAGTGTGACAGTTCCGTGGGGTAACTATCTTTCCAGTAATCACCCAGTGCACTGAATGTTAAAACAACATGCAAAACCATATTCAAAACATGCTGTACTTTCCAGTGTGATGTCTTCAGAGTAGGTTCAGAATGCAGAATGCAGAATGCAGGGAAATTTCCTCATCCCAAGGAGCAAGGAAAGGAAACTGACTGAAAATATATGAAGTGTGTACTGCTATAATAATATTAAATAACACACAAAATAATATGGGATCCAGTCTCATTAAGAGCCGAGGTGGCGCAGTGGTTAAATGTAGCACTTCAGGTTACTTCAGCTGACTGCAGTTCTGCAGTTCGGCTGTTCAAATCTCACTGGCTCAGGGTTGACTCAGCCTTCCATCCTTCCGAGGTGGGTAAAATGAGGACCCAGATTGTTGTTGGGGGCAATATGCTGACTCTGTAAACCGCTTAGAGAGGGCTGAAAGCCCTATGAAGCGGTATATAAGTCTGCTATTGCTATCATTGTTTATTCTATGCTCTGTGTTCTATTTATCTGATTTATATTCTGCCTTTCATTCAGGAGCAAAGGGCTGCTCTCTTCCCCTTCTTTTTTCATCAACTGGTAGCTTGGCTGAGAGAGAATGACTGGCTCAGATTCAGCTGTGAGATTCCATGTGAGCAGCATTTGGCAGGGAGCTCAGGATGGACCAGAACACCGGTGTCCCCATTTTTACAGTCTAACATCTTAATCACTGTGGCACACAGAGACTCATACACAGTATATTGGATGTCCTGTATGCAAAGGAGCTGTAGGAGAACAATACTACTTCATCCTGGCATCATCTACCTTCCTCAACACCCATGCCCTGGGCTTAGATGTCCTCAAAATCTATGGATATCAATCTTTATGCATATAGACTTTTTATATATCTTGAGATCCTACTTTTGGACCGAAGGTCTGAAACAACTACCTAGGAAAGGAGATACTTGTATTTCCCTGGCTTTCCATTTACTACATACTGTCCCTTAATCCCCTGGCTGAGTGCCTTTTCCCACTTCTATCCAGGATGCTATCCACACCCATCCTGGAAATCAACATAATAGTATCGAATAGCATGAACTTTACTTTTTCATCGCTGCTTACTATTCTGCTGTGACCCGAGAAAGGCGCGCCCAACAAAACCGCGCCGACAAAACCGCGCTGACGAAACCGCGCTGACGAAACCGCACCCACCATCAACAAACAACATAATAGCAATAGCAATAGCAGTTAGACTTATATACCGCTTCATAGGGCTTTCAGCCCTCTCTAAGCGGTTTACAGAGTCAGCATATTGCCCCCAACAACAATCCGGGTCCTCATTTTACCCACCTCGGAAGGATGGAAGGCTGAGTCAACCCTGAGCCGGTGAGATTTGAACAGCCGAACTGCAGAACTGCAGTCAGCTGAAGTAGCCTGCAGTGCTGCATTTAACCACTGTGCCACCGCGGCTCTATATAGGACGCAAAAACAATGTTATAAAGGGTTAGGGTTAGGGTTAAGGTTATAACATTGTTTTCGCGTCCCATTATGTTGTTTGTTGACGGCGGGCGCGGTTTCGTCGGCGCGGTTTCGTCGGCACGCATTTGTCGGGTGTGCATTTGTCTGTGAACCCTATTCTGCCTCTACTGTCACTATCTACAAGTGACTGTCCAATGGTCTTGCCCTGGTAATTCAGTGCCTGATAAACAAAGCAGTCTATTGGGTCTTCTGGTGTTGTTGCCATCTCTGTTCAGCAAATCACAGTTGGTAGAAAATTGATTAGCCAATCGTGTCACTGCAAAAGGAATGGGATGAATCTTTAGCTCTGTAAGTTATCTCTAAGCTGCTTTGTGTTTCCCTGTTCCCACACTTCATTTTATAGTAAAAAGTGTTTTAAAATACCAAATAGGAATCACAAAGGTAATGTCACTTTGAGGGTTTCCCGATGGTACCTAGTTCTGGAGGTTTTTAAGAAGAGACTGGAGTGAATGTTATAGTGTCTCCAGCTTGAGCAGAGGATTGGACTAGAAGATCACCAAGGTCCCTTTCAACCCTATTATTCTATATTCTATGTTCTGTGTTACTATCATTTTATAAAATAGTAGTCTTATCAAATTATAAAATGCAACCTTGGACGAATCTGGGCAAGGTAGAAAGTATTCAGTGTCAGAGTTAGCAGTGTTATGGAAATAATATGGAACGAATCTGCTCAACTGCTACCACCTGTCAGGTTTCCAACCCCCCCCCCCACCCATTTGTTTGTTCAAAGAACACACTGAAAGTTTTCTTTAAGTCACGTTCAACTAGTGCTGATGACAATCATGTATTTATGTAGTTTCTTTGCAACGGGACAATTAAGCAGTGCTGATCAGCTCTTTAGGGCAGGAGTCACCAACCTTTCGGACATCAGGGACCACTAAATTCATAATTTTAAATCCCATGGACCACTAATATGATTTTTTTAAAAAAAAAGATAAATAGTATTTAGTGCAATACAAAAATACAAATTTTTTTTTTTGCGGACCACCAAAATTTCCTTGTGGATCATCAGTGGTCCCCAGACCACCAGTTGGTGACCAATGCTTTAGGGAATAAGCAACAGAATGATGGTAGAAGAAGCAGTCAGACCCGGGGGTAGTGATAGTGCTTACCTTCATCCAAAACACCCAGTACCCATATAATTGATCGTCCAGCTTCATCTCTAAGCTGTGGTGGCTCAGTAGTTAGAATGCAGTACTATAGGCTACTTCTGCTGATCACTGACTGTCAGAAGTTTGGCTGATTGAATCTCACCAGGCTCAAGGTTGACTCAGCCTTCCATCCTTCCGAGGTTGGTAAAATGAGGACCCAGATTGTTGGGGGCTGACTCTGTATACCTCTTTGAGAGGGCTTAAAGCACTGTAAAGTGGTATATAAGTCTAAGTGCTATTGCTATTGCTAATGCTAAGGATAGTGAAGAACAGAGGTGGGTTCCTACCAGTTCGCACCTATTCGGTAGAACCGGTTCGTCAAATCTACCGAACTGGTTAGAAGAGGTTCCACCAGTGGACCCGGAAAGCAGGCCACACCTACAGAAGAGGTTCCAAAAATTTTTGAAACCCACCACTGGTCCTTGGATATGATTATTCTACACTATCATGCTCATATTTATAAAACTCAGTGCCTCTGTGAAAGGTAAGGATGACTACTGCGTTTGTGGTGCAATCAGAACATTGCGTTTGTTGAAGTTGTTTTAACGCAAACCAAAGATGCCTTTTAAAAAACAAGTTTACATCATATTCTTATGCATGCCAGTGCTGTGTGTGAGGTAATTTAAGGTGGTTCTGACAAGTGTCGTCGGCATCTTCATATCCGGTCACATGGGTGGCAAGCCACTCCCATCCAGTCACATGGGCGGCAAGCCACTCCCACAAAGGAAGCCACACCCACAGAGTAGGTTCGAACAATTTTTGAAACCCACCACTGGTGAAGAATAATATACTTTGCACATTTTGAATCTGCCATTGGATGATGTTGGAATAGGAAGAAAAACTTTATCACCGACATGGCTATGCTTCATTTAAGATGTCTCCGTCTTGGGCTGAGTACAAAATAAGTGTTGTCAAGGAACAAAAATAAAAGGAGTGTTGTCAAGGAACGACTATTGAATGAGTTAAATGCAAATAGGGATACAGCCTAAGTCTTACTAGTGATGAATAGAAATAGCAAGAGGAACGATCTAATACAAATGTCACAAGAATCCAAACATGCATTGTTCATTTACACAGAGACAAAACTGAAAGAATAATTTGTGAGAAAAGTGTGTGTGTGAGAGAGAGAGGGGGGGAGGAGAGGGAGAGGGAGAGAGAGGAATTTCCCTGGAATCAGGGACAAGCTAAAAGAGAACTCTGTGATAACAACTGCATATTCAACTCTATACTTAATTTTTATAATAGAAAAAATGATGAATGAATTCCTTGTGCTTGAGATAGTTATTCTCCTTCAGTTTTGGCATCTGAGTCCTGATATATTTTCTTTGGTAAGGACATGTATCCTTCCTTTGCTGTCTAGAGAAAACATAGATAGAGATATCGCTGATCATTTTCTGCGGCACCAGTCCTTCATTATTGTACCATTATTCTTTTATTGCTCGTTTATCTCCACTCCGTAACATGACTGTATATTTCTCTCTTCATGTTCATTGCTTTTCTAACATTGCATTCTATTTATGATATTGCCTTGGTGATGGGAACAGTGGATTGTGAGAACAGATGGGCTACTTTGGGGACAACTTAACACAGAAGATGGCATTCTACTGATCAGTGTCATGTTATTCTTTTCCTGTAATGTAGCCCAAAGACTGCTCTGAGTCACCAACATTTTTATTTCAGTCTCTGTTTAGTTACAATTAATTTAGAATCTCTTCTATATAGAATATTCTTTCCTTGACATGGGAGGTTCACTAAATTACATCTGCCAGCCTCTGCTTTGCTGCTGCTTCGGCTGCCATTGAAACGGGGAGGGGGGGCATGGTATTTGGGAGTGGATTACTAATTGTGCTGGAGGAAGATTCTCGAGTCTCTGCTGCCTGTCTTACTGCGCATGTGGAGGAGGTTCCCGCCAAGGCCAACGGCACCGACATTCCATCTTGGTGATGCCTTTCGAAGTTATCTCACACCTGACACTTGGAAGAATTATGATTGGACTGTAACTGGGAAGCCAAGGGGTGGGGAATGGGTTATTCTATATATCATTTGCTTTCGCGCCTAAATAATCAGTCTTCGCTTTGCTACGCTTCTAATCATTTATAATTAGTAAAAGTACACTTTCTCCATTTCTATCAATGGAGTCTCGTGGTTTTCTTTCCTAATTATTCAATGGAGGAGTGCTGACAACATCTTCATTATATTTGTTTCAGTGGTGGGTTTCTGCCGGTTCGCACCGGATCGGGAGAACCGGATGGTGAAATGGACCCGGAAGTAACTTCCGGAATGCCTGCCCTGTCGCTCCATGCTCACCCCCGCCCGCTGGAGAGATCCAGTGGCACAATCCATCAGACAGCAGAGACAAGCTCAGGAGTTTTCTCCTGGATTCCCCTCTGTCTTGTCTCCTCCAATCTCCCAAAGTTCTTTCCCCAGCGTGTGATAGCTTTCTACTGGATTCTCTTCTGTCCTGCCTCCACCGATCTCCCAAAGTTCTTTCCCCAACGTGTGATAGCTTTCTACTGGATTCCTCTCTGTCTTGTCTCCTCCAATCTCCCAAAGTTCTTTCCCCAATGTGTGATAGCTTTCTACTGGATTCTCTTCTGTCCTGCCTCCACCGATCTCCCAAAGTTCTTTCCCCAACTTGTGATAGCTTTCTACTGGATTCCTCTCTGTCTTGTCTCCTCCAATCTCCCAAAGTTCTTTCCCCAACGTGTGATAGCTTTCTACTGGATTCTCTTCTGTCCTGCCTCCACCGATCTCCCAAAGTTCTTTCCCCAATGTGTGATAGCTTTCTACTGGATTCCTCTCTGTCCTGCCTTCTTCGATCTCCCAAAGTTCTTTCCCCAACGTGTGATAGCATTCTACTGGATTCCACTCTGTCTTGCCTCCTCCAATCTCCCAAAGTTTATTCCCCAGTGTGTGATAGCTTTCTACTGGATTCCTCTCTGTCCTGCCTTCTCCGATCTCCCTAATTTCGGCCCTTAATCCTCCAGTTGTCTATTTTTGGGAGGTTTTCCCCTCTCTTCCCACCCCCTTTCATAGGAGTTCCAAAAATTTTTGCCACATGGCTTGGGGGTGGTGGTCATGTGACTGAGTGTGCATGAGTGATGTCAAGTTGGCCATACCTGCCCGGTCACATGACTGCCAAGCCACGCCCACAAAATAGGCCACACCCACAGAATAGGTTCTAAAAAAAATTTGAAACCCACCACTGATTTGTTTCCTACTTATATTTAGATGTCTCTGGCATCTCGCATACTTTCCAACAAACAAGAACACACTATCTAATCCTCTACTTTTGCCTAGACTTTACTTTTGAGTCATCTTGTAATTAGCCCTGCAGGGAGAAAAACTTCATTGATTCCAAGCCCCTGTGTTAGTTGCTGTTTTATAGTTTCATGGTTAATTTTTATGGAACTTTACTTTGAGCAGACATAACGTGTTATGTACCAGGCTTTTCACGCACAGCATAAGACAAAATCCTTCGTGTAAAATAGCTTCCCTAAACTGCCTTAAAGTGAAATTTGGCCAATATGAGTGCTCCTCGGGCAAATTATCTAAAAGCAAGCAATGTGACTAGAATGCAAGATGCCTTTAATGAAGCTGAATCTGCCTCCAGTCAACTTAGAATACTGCCATGAACGTTTGGTTGCATAGCTAAAGAGTACCTGAGATTTCAATCAACCCTGGCCCCAGACAGAATCCAGCAATTGGATCCTTCAAAATCCCGTGAATCCATTTGAGGTTCTCCTCAAGTGATTAAGACACAAGGGAAATGGTGGACACGATGTCTACAGAAATTTCATTAGTTGTCCTAAAGTTTCCATAGAGCATGAAGCTACAAAACAGAAAAAGAAAATTAGGGGTATTACTCTGAACCTTGTCTAATATAATTTCCAATTCCAGGGCATGATTTATCAGAGGTCTCTAATTACAGTGTTTTGAGGAAAAAAGGCATTGAACTAATATATCAGCTTGCACTGATTGGTTTTGTGCATTGCCCTAGTTCTCTCTCTTAGTTGAATTTATAACTATGGTTGTGTTTGGGAGATTTGTGGCTTCTGTTCCACATCATTACCAATCTGCTTCTAATCTAGTTTCTGCCTCATTCCAACTAAGACCTTTTCTTTCTGTCCAATCCTATTCTAAAATCTTTATTTTTTCCCCAAACCAGCACTTAGTAATTTTAACTTATTCGTGCTATTTATTTAAATATGTTTTGTTTTATTTACCGGTATTATTGTTCAGAAAACATGATCTCCTTTATTCCTTAATTCCAGCTTCAGTGTTGATTCTTTCTGTTTTGATGTAGTTGTGATCCAGTGGTGGGATTGAAATAATTTAACAACCGGTTCTCTGCCCTAATGACCAGCAGGGTAGATGGGGCTTGGTGGTCATGTGACTGGGTGGGCATGGCCAACTCAACATGAGAGACTGCCTACTGCCGATCACCTCCACACGACCCATTAGATCTCACCGTTTAGGCCTCCTCCGAGTTCCATCCGCTGGCCAATGCCGACTGGCCACCACGCGGAGGAGAGCCTTCTCGGTGGTAGCCCCGACCCAATGGAACGATCTCCCCGTGGAGCTTCGTACCCTCACCACCCTCCAGACCTTCCACACAGCCCTTAGAATCTGGCTATCCCGTCAGGCCTGGGGCTAAAGATTGTAACCCGCCCGAATGGTATGAATGTTGCGTTTTAATCATGTACTGTCTTATATGTAAAAGTTTGTTTTCCCCCCCTTCCTTTGGATTGTGAGCCGCCCTGAGTCCCCCCAGGGAAAAGGGCGGCATACAAATAAACAATCTAATCTAATCTAACATCACTCACATTGATGGGCGCTTCACCTTAGCTGTTACAATGTCATAAGGGTTAACCAGAGAGGCAGTTTCTGTAAGCAGGGCAATAAAGATTAGGCTAGAAACAACACCAGAATGTTTCCTTCCTGCCTTCCTTAGCTTTGTAAAGTGGAAAAACAAAACAAAATGAGATTTCTTCCAACAACTGGTTCTCCGAATTGCTTAGAAAGTTACCAACCGGTTCTCCCGAATAGGTGCAAACTGGTTGAATCCCACCATTGTTGTGATCCTTCTTGTAGCTATTGTAATACTTTGCTTTTTATACCGGAGTTCCCCAACCTTTCCGGCTTTGCGAACCGGTAGGGGAGGGGAGAAGGGATGGTTCTGTGCAAGTGGTGGGGAAGCACATGTGTGTGTGAGTGTGTTTGCAACTCTATCTGCGTGAGCCGTGGCATGCCCACCCGCTGTACATGGAAATGGAGTGTGCAAGGCAGGAATCATGCGTGCATGGTCTTCCACCGCTTTCGGCGGCCCAGTTTTGAATGGCTCATGGCCCGGAAGTGGGCTGTGGCCCAGGGGTTGGAGACCCCTGTTCTATACAATTCTATGTTAATTGTGGTGTGTTTGTGTGAGGCTTATATATCTAAATAATACATTTATATCATATATCTATCTGAATATCCCACAGAGAAATACAAAATTCAGTATACAATGTGCAAAAGAACTATCCCTAAATATTAATTATGTATCTCTACAGATTATGCAATAAATCTGTATTTCATCTATTATAATACCGTAGTTGCTGGGCCAGTCCTTCTGAAATGTTACAAGTTAGTATATTGATTCATCCAATGTCTTGAGAGAGGGTAGTGAATCTCTTTTAATTCCCTTAAGAGGTTATGGTTGTATCCTTCTGAAATATTGCAAATTTCCTCTCCGTGGTTCCTCTATGATATATGAAGTCTTCATACAAAACCTTGTCTCACGAAAAGCTGGTGACTAAGTAAATCCTTTAAACTTAAACTCTAGAGGACTGTTCTTGCACAAAATACATCTCGGAAATTAGGTAGGTTTCTCATAGAATGAGTTATTGTAGCAATTTCACGCAGTTCTGTTCAAAATAAAAATGCTATAGCCAGCTGTTGATTTTTCAGTGATGGTCAATGGAGCACTAAACTTCCCCTGACAAATCCTGATCTGAATCTGAGCCAAGTCTAACCTCCACTGAAACACCTTTAGCTCCCATCATTAAGGGACACGGAGTTTGACTCAAATGTCAGTGCATTATCTTACAACCTAACACTGAGATGCAGCATGTTCATTCTGGATGTCTGATTAGAATTACTCATGTGATAATTTAAAAACACACTACTAGGAGTTTGATCCTGACCGGCTCAAGGTTGACTCAGCCTTCCATCCTTCTGAGATCGGTAAAATGGGGACCCAAATTGTTGGAGGCAATATGCTGATGTTATAAACTAATTAGAGAGGACTGTAAAGCAATATGAAGAGGTCTATGTCTAAGTGTTATTGCTATTTGCAGATATTTCCTCTACTTTGGCCTTCCTGTAATGTCACAAACGTATGCATTCATCAACAGGATTCCTGCTACTGCCTCTACGTTCCAGCAACTTGTCTTTTTTCAGACACCTCCCTGTTCTGACCCCCCTTGTGCCACACCCAACACACTCCGAGCCAAAGATAAGTTACAGCATTTAATTAACAGACAGACAGGTCCTTGGCAGCAAACCGGCACAGACAAGCTTGGGCAGCAATCCAGCACAGATAAGCCGTGGCAGCAATCCAGCCTGCCAAGTTCACAATAATGTTCTCCGACATTAGTTCCTGCATTTACTTCTGCAAAAGGGGTGTGTGCACAAGCAGTCTTTTTATAGTCTGGAGAGGAGCCTAATGACCACCAGCTGAGTGCAATTACCTCCTGTAACTGCGCAACTGTTCCTGACGCCTATTAGCTCTTCGGTGCCAGGCATCCAGGAACAACTCACTGCTGATGTCAGGATCACACTCCCTTGTTTCCTCCTCACTGGTCCAAGGCTCAGGCGCCTCCTGGTGGCCAACCAGCCTCTCTGTGCCCTGCTCAGAGTCGGAACCCTGTCCAGGGTCCTCCACATCCTCCAGAGCCGACTCATAGGGCCCCTCGCTGTCGGAGTCTGCTGGCAGCTCCAACGGCTCCTGCTGGGCCACAACACCTCCCCAACCAGAATCCTTCAGACACATTGGACTTCAGCTTTCATAATTCTGGGAAAGACTGGTTTGTGACCGGCAGGGGCTAGAAGGAACCGTTTTCTGTAAACCTATCAAACACTCCTCTTGCACAAATTATCAAGCATCTTTCCTTCCACATTTGATTGATCAATTTGGGAAGGTCATTTTTGCTCAGTCCTACAAAGAATGGAAGAATGCTGCCTTTATATTAGTGAGATTTCTTCTGGAAAAATAATCTTTTCTCAGCAGAAAGACCCCAAAAATGCCAGGCATTTCCCCCCAAATCCCCCCCCAATTTTTTCCCAATGTTTTTATACAGTTAGAAAGAGATTTGTGATTTCCTGATTTACTATGCACATATATGACTGTATTTATTTTCCGCCATGCATTAGTTCTGTTGAAGCAAGCTTGAAATAGGATTGTAGTGTAAACATTTAGCTTGGTTTCTCCAGTATTACATACATTCTCAACATTGTTATTTGGTGTTAAGGCTAAGCTAAGTATACAGTTTTTAATAGTGTCATAACAAAGTAATTTCTTGTAAAAATATTGACTTTTTTACATTACCCTTATTCTGCCCTTAGTTATACCATCAATTAAGCAAATGCAATTGATTATATTGCCTTATAATGTTTCTCATTTTCTTGAATGATCTCAGAATGAATCAGATCAGCTGCATGAATAAACAAAAAAAGCAGTGAAAGTCACACAGAATTGGAGGAATTTGGTTACTGAGCATCTACATTCAAGACATGCAGGTGGACTGCTTGATTGATTGATTATCTGTCATCAAGTTGTTTTCAACTCCTAGCAACCACATACATTTTCTTCATCATGATCTATCCCTAACCTGTTCTTTCAAGCCTCACAGCAGGGCATTAATTGCCAGTACATCTGAATCCATCCACCTTGCTTCTGGTTATCATCATCATCTTCTTCTTCTTCTTCTTCTTCTTCTTCTTCTTCTTCTTCTTCTTCTTCTTCTTCTTCTTCTTCTTCTTCTTCTTCTTCTTCTTCTTCTTCTGTTTTCTCCCATTTTCCCAGGGTTTTAGCTAGAAAGAGACCATCGTCTACACACAATGTAGGGTAGGATATTTAGTGCTTGGTCATTTATAACTTGAGTGAGAACTCTGGGTTGATTTGTCCGATGAACCATCAGTTTACTTTCTTCGCTGTCCACATCACACTCAGGACTACTCAGAATGAGCAGGGACACGATAATTGTCTTCTGTACTTGAGGAACTGTCACAGAGAAGAGAGGATTGACTTATTCTCTAAAGCACCAGAGGGCAGGACAAGAAATAATGGTGGAAACTTGTTAAAGAGAGATCCAACCTAGAAGTAAGGAGATATTTTCTGACAGTGAGAACAATTCATCAATGGGATAGATTGCCTCCTGGAGTTGTGGGTGGTCCAACACTGGAGGTTTTCAAAAATAGACTGGACAACCATTGGACTGGGATGATATAAGACCTCTGTCTTGAGCAGAGGGCAGGACTAGAAGACCTCCAAGGTCCTTTCTAGCCTTATAATTCTGTTCTGACCCCCCTCGTTCCACACCAAAGTACGCTCCAAGCCAAAGATGAGTTACGACATTTAATGAACAGACAGACAGGTCCTTGGCAGCAAACCGGCACAGACAAGCTTGGGCAGCGATAAACACAGATAAGGCTTGGCAGCAATCCAGCCTGCCAAGCTCTTACAAAGTTCTCCGACATTCAATCCTGTGTTGACTTCTGCAAAGAGGGGCGTGTGCACAAGGAGTCTTTTTATAGTCTAGAGAGGAGCATAATGACCACCAGCTGAGGGCAATTACCTCCTGTAACTGCGCAATTGTTACTGACGCCTACTAGCTCTTCGATGCCGTGCATTCAGGAACAATTCACTACTGGCATCTGGCTCACTGTCCCTTGTCTCCTCCCCACTGGTCCAAGGCTCAGGTGCCTCCTGGTGGCCAACCAGCATCTCTGCCCCCTGCTCGGAGTCGGAACCCTGTCCAGGGTCCTCCACATCCTCCAGAACTGACTCTGCCCCTCTCTGTCGGAGTCTGGTGGCAGCTCCAACGACTCCTGCCGGGCCACAACATAATTCTATGTTCTATGTCTTTTCCAACACCAAAGTTCAAATACTACTTTTCTTATCCTGCTTTGTCAAAGTCCTACTTTTGCTTCCATAAAGTGTCACAGGGAGTACTATGGTCTGTATGATTCTGATCTTTGAAAGTGTAGAATCATTGTAGTATTTGATTATGTTTTCAAGACCTCCATGGCTGTTTTAAGAAGGGCTAGTCTACATGAACAGATTTATTGACTGCTTGTTCCTTTAAAGTTGATCATAGATGCAGAAGCTATCCACTTTGATATCGTCATTGACAATTCTAAGGCTGATTGTTCTACCTGTTGTGATTTGTTTAGTCTTCTTTATAGTTAAGTTTAGACTCATTTTTTTAACGATTGGTCTTTGATGTTTAATACTCGGGCTTCCAGATCCACTGCATTTTCAGCTATCAGAGTAGTGTCATCAGCATAGCACAGGTACTGTACTGATGTTTCCTCTTCTAATTTTAAAATTACACTCATCTTCTTCTAACCCAGCATCCTTTAATATATATTCAGCATATAGATTGAATAAATAAGGGGATAATATACACTTATGATACTCCTTGCCAATCTGGAGCCAGTCTCTGTAGTAGCTTTATTTTGCTAGAGTGTGAAATTAAGGCTATTGTACAATTGCTTATAAACTCTGTCAAGTCTCCTTTATTTGGTATTGGAACATAGATTGACACTCCAATAGGTTGACCACGGTTATTCTTCAAATTTAGTGGTCTAGCTTGGTTAGAACCTCGACTGATTCTGTTGCTTTCCATATTTCAGTAAGTATTCCACCAGTTCTTGTAGCCTTCTAACTTGGTAATGACTGGAGTGTTGTTTTAACTTCACCTTGTAGTACTAGAAGTTTTGAAGTGGGGAATTGCTTCTAAGAAATCTTGGATGTTGACCTCTCTTCTGTGCAGTATATACTCCTTCCATTTTCTTTTGATATGCTTTGAATTGGTTGCTATCTCTCCATTGGTGTCCTTCAGTTACTAATTCAAGATTAGAACCTCCTGAATTCAGAGATTTTTTGGAAGATTTCTCTTCCACAAAATGCATTCTTCCATTTTCAATGTCTCTACAGATGCTGTTGTAATATTGCTTGTTGTCTCTTGTAACAGCTCTCTGAAACTCTTTGCTAAGTTCCTTTCCAATATTTTTTCGCCTTTCTTGGCTTGGACTTCTTTTCTTGACAATTTCTATAGCTAGTTTTGACATACAGTTTGCTTTCTTTCATTTCTGCTAGTCACTTTTATGTTCATCTTTAACTACTTTTTAAAATCCATTCCATAATTCCTTTGGTTCTTGATTAATGAAGGACTTGAGAGATTCCCAGTGTTCTTGGAAATGGTGGATATATACTTAAGATCATATAGTGGAAATAGGCTGTCTTTCTTAATTTTTTTTAGCTTATCTTGCTGTCAACTTTTCAGCTTGCACACAAGTAATCTGTGATCTGTTCCAGTCAGCACGTGACCATATTTTTGATGCTATAATTTATTGGAGTGGCAGAAATAAATAAATCGGTCTCTTGCTTCATTTCAGTTTCTCCTGTCATGCAGTCCAACTACTTTTTCCTCTTTCATGTTTCCAACTTTGGCATTCCAGTCTCCAATCCAGAGGTGGGTTTCACATATGTTTACCACTGGTTTGCTTCGCTTGTGCACATTCACTTTGTGAGTGCACGTCAGTGACGTGTGGTCAGCTTTAGGGCTGGTGAGGCACATTTTAGACTTGTGGACTTCAACTCCCAGAATTCCACAGCCAGGCATGCTCAGTTCTGATTTAAAGTGACAGCATTTTTCCCCCTTGCAAAATGAGTTTTCCCATTTTTTTTCTTCTCCCTCCCCCTCCTTCCTCCCCCTCTCCCTCACTCCCCCCTCTCTCAAACAGACACACGCACACAGAGAAATTGGATCCCTCACTCACTCTCAAACACAAACACAGAAGTTGGATTGGATATATTTTCCAAAGGCTTGAAAGCAGCTCCTCTGCCATACCCCCCCTTCCCCTGCTGCCTTTCGATCAAACTTTTTGAATTCCTCCCCCCTCCCCCCACACACACCTTTTTCCAGCTGTTTCAGAGATGACTTCAACTCTGCTTCTGCCTGCCCTGCCCTTCCCTCATGAAAGGCAAGAGCTCTGTCAGACTGAGCTAGTTGCTCCCAGAGAACTCTAAAAAGCCTCTAAAAATGCCCTCTACAGGAGGCGAGAGAATACGTGCCTCATTTGCATAAGGAATTTTTTGCTTGTTAACCCTTGCTTAACTCTTAAAAGGCGAAAAATTCCTTATGCACAGGAGGCCCCTATTTCTCTGGCCTCCTCCTATGGTTAACACAAAGCACTGTTCCAAGTCACTGTGAATCTGGTAGCAACTACCTTGGCTTTAATTATTTTTTTAAAAATCTTTAAAATTATTTCCTTTTCCTCATGACTGGTGAGGCCACGCCTCCCCTGCCTCTAGTGACTGCACGTCCCTGGTGCACGTATCTTCCGTGCATGTGCACAGCCTTCAGTGCATGCACTTTGATCACATGTGCAGCTTGCACGCAGCTTAGAAAATTTGGCTAAATAAGACAGCATAGAGCCAGGGCTGGTGGCCGCCACCACCAGTTCTCCCGAACTGGTCCAAACCAGATGAATACAACATCTGCTCCAATCCTAAACAGCCTATCTTGCTTGCATGTTCTGTCGATGTCAATTGGACTTGATAATAGACGTCAACAATTTCCTTTTCTCCTGCATCAGTGGTTGAGGGTAAACTTGAATGATTTTCACATTAAAGGTTATCCACAAAGCCTAATCAATAATATTTCATCATTGATTGCCTTTCAACCCAATGTTGTTCTTGTTATACCATTCCTAACTATAAAAGCAACACTGTTTTCTCTTTGTTTTTCATGTCTTGATGTAAATGGAAATATTGGCATTTTACATGGTTGCGCTTTTATTAATTATGTATTTAGCTCAGTTCCTGTCATTAAAAATAAATCCCACAGATGTTAACAGAAAGGTAAGCACTGGTTAGTGTATCATTCCTCGAGCAATCCACATGCATGCAATTTCTAGTAATAGGAACGAAGTAAGAAAGGATGCTGTGGGAGGTTCATCAAGGGATTTATTTTTTTTCCCCATTTATTAAATTTATAGGCTGTCCATTCCCGGAGGACTCCGGGGGGCTTACAGCGAAAGAAGAAAAAAAGAAAAGCAAAATAAGTAAAAAATAGTTTAAAATTCACAACACACATACGTTCTAATCGGGGCTGGATCTTAACACTAAGGTCAACAGCCCCAGGCCTGCCGGAACAGCCAGGTTTTAACGGCTTTCCTGAAGACCATGAAAGTGGGTAAGGTCCGGACCTCTGGGGGTAGCTGATTCCACAGGGTCGGAGCAGCCACAGAGAAGGCTCTCCTCCAGGGGCCCGCCAGCCGACACTGTCCGGCTGACGATATCCGAAGGAGGCCCACCCTGTGGGATCTTATCGGCCATTGGGAGGTGTATGGCAGTAGGCAGTCTCACAGATAGACTGGTCCTAAGCCATGTAGGGCTTTAAAGGTAATAACCAACTAATAAATGGAAATGGAAATGGAAGGGATTTAAAGAAGAGTTGTGGAAGGGACTAGATGTTGTTCCAAGGTCAAAAGGTAACACTAGATGGCCTACAATTTAATGGCACTGAGCAGCTTAATTCTGTAGAATGAAGAGATTTGGGATAACATCAGGAACAATGATAAATATATATACCTACTTTACATCCTGACCCCCCTCCCTCCTTTTGAAGCTCATAATCAGTGGTGAAGTAATACTCTAAACTTCTCAAGGTCTGTATTTGCCTATATAAATAGGTAAATCATCCTGGTCTTAAGGTGGCAGGCTGAACCAAAGTAGGCCTCAAGCCTGAACCAAACTAGGGTTTCATGATATTAGCTTTAACTGTTCACATAGAAATTGCAAGGTTTGCTTTTAGGACATAGTGCGGTTAGACACGGGTTAGAAGGAAGTCTGCACATGAAATATGCTGAAGTGAAGCGTCTATTTTAGCCCATCTGCTGGCTTGGCTGTTAATCTGTTTGGTAGACACATATTGTTAGTTCCTCAAAATATGAGCTATGTATGTCCTTTGGCTGACCTATGTATTATGACATCCTGTAGACATACTTTCTGTAACATACTTTCTGTAACAAGGCAAATCTTGAGGGGTGTTTCCAAAACTAACAGATGGCTTTAGCTGAAAGCGATAAACTATATAAGGAATTTCCTGACTTTCACTCATTGTTCAGGCCATTTATTCTGAACCTGCGCAAATAAACTTTCCTTCTCTGAAGAGCTGGCTTGTGTGTTCCATCTTTTCTACAACAGTCTCAAAAAAATGCCATACACTGAACAGCTTTTGCTCACAAAAAGGCAAAGGCCCCCACTGGGAAGATGCAGGATTAGCTTTAATAATGAACTTTTGAGACCAGCATGGTGCTGAATACGGTTGTAAAAATGAATTTGGAATGGAGGGCAATGCAGCTGGTCTGTATTATCTTCCTGCTGGCCCAAGGAAAATAACAAAAAAGAGGGTGGAAAGGAAAGGCAGGGTTAGAAGCTTGGATATGCTTCAGAAGATGGCCAAGACTGGCACATTCTTGCCTCTTCACTTGATCACAAGGGAGACAAACCATTGAACTTAAAGGCAATGATCTTTAATAGGCATGTAGCATGTTCTCTCGAAAAGCATAATATTATCTATAAAGATGGGTCAACAGCAATCTGCAAGCTTTGCATGCTGAATGACATGTCAACAGTCCAAGACAGGCAGCTGAAGTGCTTGTCTGGTTGAGCAGCAATACTGGGATGGGCACCAGTGAAGAAGAAGCAATTTCACTGGGTTAAAAGTCTGTGTGGCTTTATGAAATTATATGTCCACCTTTCTTGGCCATTGTTTGATGAACTAGAAAGAGATATTGCAAATA